>NC_053495.1:120103206-120403206 GCF_905171775.1 Rana temporaria
TAGCTAATTTATGGTATTGCAGAAACCAAACATACAATCAATAGTTTGAAACACAATCTGATGACTAAAATTAGGTCCACTTTGTATACATTATTATGGTAATGGGAAATTGTCATTATGAGCTGATGCTTTCTGCAGGTATTGATGTGCATCCTTTACATTATGAGCCCTTTTCTGCCTTCAATAGCACAGAAATACACTGCATACGGAGAGCTCATGAAATCCACATCTTTACTTGCTAATATCATCTTCTTGTTGACTTTAGGCACCTGTGTTATTTCCTTTCAACCAATGGATTTACATCTCACGCACTGTGTACAACGGTAAATTTCATATCACTCCATCTAATCTACATTTACTATTCATAGAGATTTCACCTGGTTTACTGTGGGTAATTGGATGTTCTCACAGTTAAATTAATTCTCTGATTCTCCTTAAAACTTGCATTATCACAAATTCATAATTAAAACCTACAGGTTATCACAATAAAGTATCTGACTACCTGTACAAAGGTTTAAATGTAATATCAGATAAAATCCTGGCTCATGTTTGCCATATTATACATTATATCAATACTGTAAGGATCCATACAGATTACTATGATTTTATCTGGATTTAATCTTGCTTTCTTTGGCATGTTATGTGTATCTTCTGTTTGTCCACCATCATTTCCTTCTACATGTTTCCTTGCTTTTTTTCTGCTGAATCTGCCTCTATCTGTCATCCTGTTTCTTTGCACTGCTCTGCCTTACTCTTACCTATTTCAGCAGTACATAGGGCTATCAATTCTACTATTGTTGGCACATTGACTGTTAATCTAGATCTGTCAAATGTATTATTATTTTTTTGAACCACTTAACCACTTAAGCCCCGGACCAAAATGCTGCCTAAAGACCCAAGGGGTTTTTACAGTTCGGGACTGTGTCGCTTTAACAGACAATTGCGCGGTCGTGCGACGTGGCTCCCAAACAAAATTGGTGTCCTTTTTTTCCCCACAAATAGAGCTTTCTTTTGGTGGTATTTGATCACCTCTGCAGTTTTTATTTTTTGCGCTATAAACAAAAATAGAGCGACAATTTTGAAAAAAATGCAATATTTTTTACTTTTTGCTATAATAAATATCCCCCAAAAACATGTATAACATTTTTTTTTCCTCAGTTTAGGCCGATACGTATTCTTCTAGCTATTTTTGGTAAAAAAAATCGCAATAATCATTTATCGGTTGGTTTGCGCAAAATTTATAGCGTTTACAAAATAGGGGATAGTTTTATTGCATTTCTATTTTTTTTATTATTTTTACTACTAATGGCGGCGATAAGCGATTTTTTTCGTTACTGCGACATTATGGCGGACACTTCGGACAATTTTGACACATTTTTGGGACCATGTTATGTTTTCTATTTACTTTTTGAACTGACTTTGAAGTATTGCCTCCTTTGCAATTCCATGATTCTGTCCTCCTGTATATTAGGGGTCTGCCAGCAGGGGGGCTTATCAGAATCTTGAATACCATCTATTAACAATAAGGGTGAGCCTAGATAGTGCCCCTCCCCCATGTTTGTGAATGAGTAATGAGTACATAGCACCCCTATTTATTCACAGAATAAAAGTGAAAAGTAAATAGTTTTTGAAAAGTTATTTAATAAAAGCATAAAACAAAGAAAGTCCTTCACCACCAAGTATGTCATCCAACTTGTGTTCAGACTGAACCTTGGACTCATCCCTAGTTTTGTATAAAGCTTCAAAGTCTGACTTTCAGTCTCTCATAGGGGTTGATTTACTAAAGGCAGATAGACTGTGTGCTTTGCTGTTGCACTCTGCAAATGAAATTGTTCCAGAGCTTAGTAAATGAGCAGAAGCTCTGCTGACTTCCATCATCTAATCAAGAAGAGATGCTGTTTTTTTTCCTTGCATGTGATTAGTTACTCTTTGCATCACACCTCTTCATCCCGCTTATAGCTGGGGACTGCTGAATCTTTTACATGGCACTGCATCTATGGCCTTCTCCACCCTGCTAATAGCTGGACACTGCTGGAGATTTTACATGGCACCGCATCCATTGCCCTTCTCCACCCTGCTCATAGCTGGGGGCTGCTGGAAATTCCACATGATGCCGCATCCATTAACCCTCTTCACCCCGCTCACAGCTGAGGACTGGTGGAGATTTTACATAGCAGTGCATCCATCGCCCTTCTCCACCCTGTCAATGGCTAGGAAATGCTGGAGATGCCAAATGTCTTCTGGGGCACAGCTAGCTGAACAACCAGGCCTCAATCGTGGACACTTTATCCAAGGTAAGACTTCAACCATTCTGGTCATTAGGTGGAGTACAAAAAAAGGAATTTGGCCTCTGGCTCTGAGTACAAATTAATGGGAGTGGGGTCCTATAGGTGTGAAGAGGATGCAGGGTTAACCCATATGTATTCTGCCATGTAGTCTGTCAGGAAAGTATGTTTTATCCTTCACTGAGGGGCACTGATGAGGCGGAACTGATGAGGTGGCACAGATGAGGTGGCACTGATGGTCACTGATGAGGAGGCACTAATATGCAGCACTGATGGGCACTAATAGGTGGCACTGATAGGCAACACTGATGGCCACTGATAGGTAGCACTGATATGCAGCACTGATGACCTCTAATAGGTGGCACTGATGGGCACTGATAAACAGCACTGATGGCCACTGATGTGTGGCACTGATGGGAAGATCTGATTAAAGGCACTGATAGGTGGCACTGATGATAGGCACTCACTAATGGGCATTGGGCACTAATTGGCATAATTTATGGGCACTGATTGGCATACAATGTGGGTACAGGTGGGCACTGAGTGGCATACAATGTGAGTATAGGTGGGAATCACTGGCAGGCACAGGTGGGCATTGCTAAGGGCCTGCACTGTTTATCAGCACAGACCCCCCTGTCAGGAGAGCAGCTGATCAGCTCTCCTCTACCCTCGCCTTGTCAGCGCAAACTGAGGAAAGCCGATTACCGGCACTTCCTGGTTACCACTGTGATAAGCTGTGATTGGATCACAAGCGGCTTATTTTGCTGGATGTCATAATGATGCCCAATCAGTATAATAGAACTACTTTCCTCCTGTCATTTTGCTATATGGCAGGCAGGAAGTGGTTAAATATAGTGCCTGGGGGGTCCACTTAGTATGCCTGTAATGTGGCACACCTGTACAGTGTATAGAGCCTGCTGCAGCAATAATGACATTTCTAAAGCCAAAAAAATGACATTTTACATTCAAACTTTCTTTTTTTTTCTAAACAACGGCTTAGGGGGCAAGTCTGTATGATGAGGCCACAATTTAGTGCACTCGGAACATGATTCGAGATTTTTGGGATACATTCTGGTGTCTCTTTCGCAGACTTTGGATAGAAGTAACAGGTGCGGAAAAATTGGCATTTGGGTGTCGGCAGTGCCTTCACACCGTAACCTTATTTGATGAAAGAAAGAACCCTCTTGATGAAAGAAAGAATTGGCCTTGCTGTCAAACAATGCAATAATATGCACCTGGTCTTTGGGTGGTGGTGGTTCCCTCACACTGTAACCCTATAGAAGTACTCTTGATAAAAGCAAGAATTGGCCTTTCTGTCAATTGTTGCAATGATATTTACCTGTCAAACAGGTGTGGAAAAATTGGTCTTTGGATGTTGTGGTGCCTTCACAACGTAACCCTATACAGGTACTCTTGATGAAAGCAAGAATTGGCCTTGCTGTCAAAAATTGCAATGATATGCACCTCTTAAACAGGTGTGGAAAAATTGGTCTTTAGGTGTCGGTGGTGCCTTCACATCTGTTGAAAAATTGATCCTTGGATGTTAATTGTGCCCATGAATCCTTCACCAAAAAATGTCTTCCAGATGAAATTTATACCCACAAAGCTAGAAAGCCTAGACAGTCTTTCAGACATTCGAGATCCAGAAAGCACTTAATCAGTGGCATCAGCATCAGGGGGCTTGATAGCTGTTGCTAATCCAGGCCTGATTCATTTTGATAAATGTCAGCCAGTCCACGGAGTCTGTGGACTGTCTGTCTGTCACAAAACCTATGTGTTAGGGATGGGCTCAGCCCTTCCTTCTCTGAGCTGGCCGCTCAGCTGTGGGCTAATAGCATCTCCTATCTCTCCACAGTGACTCACCTGTTGATGATAACCTGCTCGTCAGTCCTGCTTACTTAACCACTTAAGCCCCGGACCTTTAGGCAGCTAAATGCCCAGACCAGATTTTGCGATTCGGCACTGCGTCGCTTTAACAGACAATTGCGCGGTCGTGCGACGTGGCTCCCAAACAAAATTGGCGTCCTTTTTTCCCCACAAATAGAGCTTTCTTTTGGTGGTATTTGATCACCTCTGCGTTTTTTATTTTTTGCGCTATAAACAAAATAGAGCGACAATTTTGAAAAAAAATCTATATTTTTTACTTTTTGCTATAATAAATATCCCCCAAAAACATATATAAAACATTTTTTTTCCTCAGTTTAGGCCGATACATATTCTTCTACCTATTTTTGGTAAAAAAAAATCGCAATAAGCGTTTATCGATTGGTTTGCGCAAAATTTATAGCGTTTACAAAATAGGGGATAGTTTTATTGCATTTTTATTCATTTTTTTTTTTTACTACTAATGGGGGCGATCAGCGATTTTTTTCGTGACTGCGACATTATGGCGGACACTTCGGACAATTTTGACACATTTTTTGGACCATTGTCATTTTCACAGCAAAAAATGCATTTAAATTGCATTGTTTATTGTGAAAATGACAGTTGCAGTTTGGGAGTTAACCACAGGTGGCGCTGTAGGAGTTAGTGTTCACTTAATGTGTGTTTTCAACTGTAGGGGGGTGTGGCTGTAGGACTGATGTCATCGATCGAGTCTCCCTATAAAAGGGATCACTCGATCGATGCAGCCGCCACAGTGAAGCACAGGGAAGCCGTGTTTACATACGTCTCTCCCCGTTCTTCAGCTCCGGGGAGCGATCGCGACGGGGCGGCTATAAACGAATAGCCGCGCCGTCGTCCCGGATCGCTCCCCGCGGGTATCCGACCGCCGCATGTAGCGGGGGGGGGGGGTCCCGATCGGACCCCTGACCCGCGGAAAGGCAGGGATGTACATGTACGCCCATATGCCTGTACGTGCCATTCTGTGGACGTACATATACATGCGGCGGTCGGCAAGTGGTTAAGCCATCCAGCCCAGATGATCTCTGCCTTTGCCTTGGTCAAACACATCCAGAGACTCTCTCCTGTGTAGTTGTTGAAGACTTGCTTGGCTGACTTTCCTTCTGGTTCCTGATCCTGTTTGCTGTTCCACTACGCTGATTCTCTGGTTTCCTGATTTCCTGGCCTGTCCTAAAGTACACTGATCTCTGCCTCCCTGATGTCCCTGCTTGTCTGACTATCTGCTCCGGTTACCGAACTTTAGCTATTATTTGACTACATTGCTCTGTTTACCTTTTACTATTATTATTTGTATTATTAATAAACAAGTGTGATTTAACTGTACTTCTGTCTCGGTCTGATTCATGGTTTCTGACAGTAGACGAAGGCCATGAATTCAGAAGATGCAGTCAATCCACTTGTTGGTAATATTTTTTCCAGATTGGATGACCATAATCACTACATTGATCAGCTTGCCATGGTGTTACAGACGCTCCTGAGTCTCACGGCTCACCTGGAATCTCCCACTGTGGATGCTCTGGTAGAACCTGTGTTGCAGGCCGATCCTGCTATTGCCTCAGTCTCATTGCAGGCACCTGCCTCGAGTATCACCTCTATAAGAGGCATTTCTAGTTCCACTCTGCTTCCCTAGCTATTTGGGAATGATCTAGTTCAATACAGAGGGTTTCTCAACCAAGTTGCAATATACTTTGAAATGCTGCCCTAGGTGTTTCCCACGGACAGAAGCAAAGTAGGTTTCTTGATATCTTTGTTTTCTGAGAGAGCCTTAGCCTGGGCAAACCCTCTATGGAAGATGCAACTGTTGTCTTGAGCTACCCTGAGTTTGTGGCTTCTTTTAAAAGGGTGTTTGATGTTCCTGCATGCTCCACTTCTGCTGCCAAGTGCTTCATGTCCATCAAACAGAGTACAAGAACTGTTGCCGATTACACCATTGAATTCCGTACTTCGGCAGCAGAAGTTCCTTGGGACAATGAGGCCCTCGAGGCTATCTTTTCTCATGGTCTCTCAGATATCATCAAAGATGAGATAGCAGCCCAAGGTATACCTACTGAGCTGGAGAACTTGATCACGTTTGCCATCCTCATTGACTCCAGACTCAGAAAAATACTCCCTTTAAAGGAGCGCTTGCGGAAGCCTCCAATGCATTTGTCCCCATGCTTTGCAGTCCCACCCTTTACCTCCCTCGCGTCCCATGCCTCCTAGTATAGAGTCAGTCAGTGAAGTGGAACCCATGCAATTGGGCTGTGGATGAGAGAACCTTAAGGAGGAGGGAGATATTGTGCCTTTATTGTGGCCAGGCAGGTAACTTTTTTAAGTCTTGTCCTACCCATCCAAGGAACGCCCAAACCTTGAGGTCCTGTCACGAACAGACCTTAGGTGGTGTTGTTTCATCCCCAGTTACCCAGAAGAATAAGCCCCTGGTTCTGGTTACCCTGTTTTTCACTGAGTCATCCGTCGAGATACAGGCTCTAATCGACTCTGGGGCTGCAGGCCTGTTTATTGATGCTATGCTGCCTTTGTATCGTCAAAATGACATTCCTAAAGGAAAAAAAGTAATTTAATTCTACTCGTGGCTATAATGAATTGTCGGGTCCCGACAATACAGATACAATTAATTGAAAAAAATGGCATTGGTTCCCCCCAGTCCATTACCAGGCCCTTTGGGTCTGGTATTAGTATTAAGGGGAACTCTGTGGCAATTTTTTTTTTTAATGAGGTAGGGGTCCCCCTCAAAATCCAAAAAAAAGCGACTTGATGCCTTTCTTTATTTCTTTCTCTTCATATCCTTGCTGGAGATCGAGAATGGATTTACATCGCTGGAGATCGAGAACGGATTTACATTTTTTTTTCTTTTTAATGAAGGACTTTTCCCAAGCTGTGTACTGTGTTTTTTAAAAAAATTTACTATTTTTTTGTGAAATGGTAGGGGTACAATGTACCCCGTTACCAATTCACATAGGGGGGGCCGGGATCTGGGGGTTCCCCTTTGTTAAAGGGGGCTTCCAGATTCTGATAAGCCCCCCACTAGGAGACCCCCACAACCACCGGGCAAGGGTTGTGGGGATGAGGCCCTTGTCCCCATCAACATGGGGACATCCTCCCCATGTTGAGGGCATGTGGTCTGGTACGGTTCAGGAGGGGGGCGCTCTCATCTCCCCCTATTTTCCTGCGGCCTGCCAGGTTGCGTGCTCAGACAAAGGCTCAGACAAGGGTCTGGTATGTATTTTTGGGGGGAACCCCACGCAATTTTTTTTATTTTGTCGCAGGGTTCCCTTAAACACACTGACTCACCTACCTGACGCACACACTGACCCACCTACCTGACACACACACTGACCCACCTACCTGACACACACACTGACCCACCTACCTGACACACACACTGACCTACCTACCTGACACACATACTGACCTACCTGACTCCTATAAATTCCTGCACTACTCAACCCCCTCCCCCTCACACAGCTCGATGTATATAGGGAGGATCCATTCTTCTCCTTACCTCTGCATCTTTGACCACATTTTAGACATCCGGGCTCTCAGCGATGGGCGGGCAATATTGCTATGGTGTCGCCGCCATCAAGCCTCCATTGGTGTCCCTGCCGGCCGGGAGGTCAGCTGACCTCTCGATTTACCCCTACTTATTTACAATGTACCCCTACATAGGGGGAGGCAGGATTGTTTTTCGGCATGAAAAAAAAAGAAATTTTTCATCATGAAAAAAAAAAAGTTTTTCCAACTTCATCATAAAAAATGACGTTGCCCACACACCATCGTTTTTTCAAAATGATGAACAAAGCGCGGTGACGTACAACACGTACAACGGCACTCTGAAGGGGAAGTTCTATTCGCCTTTGGGCTGCTTTTAGCTGATTCCGTGTTAGTAAAAGATGATTCGCGATTTTCTGTCTGTTACAGCGTGATGAATGTGGTGCGTACTCCATTATGAATGGTAGTTTTACCTGAACAAGCGCTCCCGTCTCATAACTCGCTTCTGGGCATGCGCGGGTTTAAAACGTTGTTTTAGCCCACATACGATAATTTTTTACAACCTGAAAAACAACATTTTAAAAAACGACATTAAAAAATGCAGCATGTTCGAATTTTTTTTTTGTCGTTTTTCAGAAGCCGAAAAACAATGTGAAGCCCACACACGATGATTTTAAATGACGTTTTTAAAAATGGCTTCAAATTTTTTCATGCCGAAAAACGACCGTGTAGGACCATTAAAAAAAAAATAATAAAAAAAAATTCCATGGGGTTCCCCCTAAATTCAATACCAGACCCAAAGGGGGATCTGACTTAGATTCCTGCCAATTCTAGCTGCAGCGTTTGGTATGAATCCTGAGAGGGAACACCACGCCAAATTTTAAATAAAAAAACGGCATGGGTTCCCCCCAGGGGCATACCAGGCCCTTAGGTCTGGTATGGGTTGTAAGGAGACCCCCCTATGCCGAAAAACCGGCGTGGGGGTCCCCCCACAATCCATACCAGACCCGTATCCAAAGCACGCTGCCCGGCCGGTCAGGAAAGGAGTGGGGATGAGCGAGCGCCCCCCCTCCTGAGCCGTACCAGGCTGCATGCCCTCAACATGGGGGGTTAGGTGCTCTGGGGCAGGGGGGCTCCCTGCGGCCCCCCCACCCCAGAGCACCCTGTCCCCATGTTGATAAGGACAGGGCCTCTTCCCGACAACCCTGGCCATTGGTTGTCGGGGTCTGCGCACATGGGTAGGTACTGGAGCATGATGGGACTGTGACATCATAAGAGGCCTATATAAATCGGTGCGAACTGCGCACCCGGCATAACAGCGGGAAGAAGCATTGTGTCAACATCGGAAGAAGGCAGAAGAAGGCAGAAGAAGAGCAGGCTGGCCGCCACTAGTAATTGAGCTAACATGAAGATAGCGGCGGCCAGCCCTGAAGAAGAAGGCACCAGAGAGCGAGCGGGAGAGGAACCGGGGAGCGCCGAGATGACAGCGGAGAGCGGAGAAGATAGGAGAAGACCCCCGGAGAGCGGAGAAGACCCCGGAGAGCGGAGAAGACCCCCAGAGAGCGGAAGAAGAAGGCCCCCCTGGTAAAAGAGCTAAAGAAGACAGGGCCCCCTGTGTTGTGTGTCTATTTTCTTTTACACTTTGCCTCCAGGTGAATGGGTAGGGGTATTATGTACCCATATTCATTCACCTAGGGTGGGGGGCCGGTATCTGGGGGACCCCTTATTAAAGGGGGCTCCCAGATTCCGATAAGCCCCTCCACCTGCAGACCCCGACAACCAACGGCCAGGGTTGTCGGGAAGAGGCCCTGTCCTTATCAACATGGGGACAGGGTGCTATGGGGTGGGGGGGCCGCAGGGCATGCGGCCTGGTACGGCTCAGGAGGGGGGGGCGCTCGCTCGCTCCTTTCCTGACCGGCCGGGCAGCGTGCTTTGGATATGGGTCTGGTATGGATTGTGGGGGGACCCCCACGCCGTTTTTTCGGCGTAGGGGGGGTCTCCTTACAACCCATACCAGACCTAAGGGCCTGGTATGCCCCTGGGGGGGAACCCATGCCGTTTTTTTATTTAAAATTTGGCGTGGAGTTCCCTCTCAGGATTCATACCAAACGCCGCAGCTAGAATTGGCGGGAATCCAAGTCAGATCCTTGTCGCTTCTATGACGGCTTTGTCTCCATCGCGGTAAGCCAGCTCGGTGCTGGCTCCCGCGATGGGGCTCGTAGGTGGTCAATCTCGCTGAGAAAGGGAGCAAGATTGACACAATATCGCGGTCACCCACTGTAAAACACAACAACGTGTTGAAAAAAATGAAGTTCAATGCTTCCAAGCATGCGTCGACTTGATTCTGAGCATGCATGGATTTTTAAATTTAAAAAAAGTTGGCTTTTTTTTAACTGATGGATAAATAACCGATGGCGCCCACACACGATCGGTTTGGACCGATGAAACAGTCCATCAGACCTTTCTTATCAGTTTACCGATCGTGTGTTCGCGGCCTTAGTATCAATGCAAACATTTAAAAATATATATATATATAATTTTTAACCACTTAGGACCGCCCCATATACTGTGGCAGGGCGGCCCTTAAGCGTAAAATCACATATCTGTACGTGATCTCTTTTATCGGCTCTGGGGCACGTTATTGGACACAGCAGGAGCCAATCAGCAGGTCCAGCAGCCGCAATGGCCACCAGCCACGATGGCCACCAGCCACCCTTAATTGTTTGCTGGAGAGGCAGAATGGGAGTCGACAAGGCAGACCATCAACAGAGAGGTCTTGTGTTCCTGCTAATCAGAAACACAGATGTCACTCTTCCTCCAGTTAGTCCATCCCCCACACAGTTAGAAAGCATTAGGAGCACACTTAATCCTTTGGTTACACCTGATGTTAACCCCCTCCCTGCTAGTGTCATTTATGCAGTAACAGTGCACTTTTTTTTAGCACTGATCACTGTATTTTTGTCACTGGTCCCCAAAAAGTGTCACTTAGTGTCAGATTTGTCTGCTGCAATGTCGCAGTCCTGCTTAAAATTGCTGATCACCGCCATTACTAGTAAAAACAATAAAAAAAATAAAAAGTCCATAAATCTATCCCATAGTTTGTAGACGCTATAACTTTTGTGCAAACCAATCAATATATGTTTTGGGGATTTTTATATTGGATGGCCTAAACATTTTTATATTGGATGTGTAAAAAGGAAAAAATATATATTTTTTTCAAAATGTTTTTTTTTTTTGTTTATAGTGCAAAAAATAAAAACCAAAGAGGTGATCAAATACCAGGTAAAGAAAGCTCTGTTTGTGAGAAAAACAGGACATTCATTTTATTTCGGTACAATGTTGCATGACTGCGCAATTATCAGTTAAATTAACGCATTGCCGTATCCCAAAAAATGATCAGGAAGGGAGTAAAACCTTGCAGAGATGAAGTGATTAAAAAAGCAGTGATTTTAATGATATTTAAAAAATAAAAATTGGGTAAAATAAAAATTAATAAATCCTTTAAATATAGTGCCTCGGGGGGTCCCTTAGTCTGCCTGTAAAGTGGTGCATCTGTACCATGTATAGAACCTGTTGCAGCAAAACTGACATATTTAAAGAAAAAAAAGACATTTTAATTGATTTTCCCGGCTGCAAGCTATTGTTGACAATAGAAAAAAAAATGAAAAAAACAAAACGGCGTGGGGTCCCCCCAAAATCCATACAAGATCCTTATCCGAGCACACAACCTGACAGGCTAGGAAGGGGGGAATGAGCAAGCGCCCCCATCCTGAACCATACCAGGCCACATACCCTCAACATGCCCCCCACCCCAAAGAACCCTGTCCCCATGTTGATGGGGACAAGGTCTTCTGCCCCACAACCCTGGGCGGTGGTTGTGAGGGTCTGTGGACAGGGGGCTTATCTGCACCTGGAAGCCCCCTTTAATACGGGGGCCCCAGATCCTACCCCCGCCTCATGTGAATGAGTTGTGGGGTATACCCATTCATTCAAATATAAAAAAATATCAAGACAACTGGGAAGAGCCCACCAAATGTTAACTAGGAGGGAATTTGGTTCAAACCATTTTAGGATTCATTCGCACTTTTGTGTCCTGATGTTTTGCATCACCGGAACACAACAGTGTTCAATCTGGCTGAGCTAGTGTGGCCCAAGTCAGAACAAGATTACTACAGTAATCTCTGCTAATTTATCTGTTCTCCACATGCAGAAACTAGTGTGAAATCATAGATCTCTAACTAGATCATACTTCTCTAAAGTGAAATCACTGATTCATTTTCTGTCAGTATAAGCAATTACACCATATACCGTAGATGCTTTTACTATGCATATTTTATTTACTATGCATATTTTATATTTAAAATACGAGGTGCTATGAATTAAAATACTGAATAAATACAGGAGATCTGGGGGCACCTTACATAATATTCTCATGAATAAATTCTGGAAGTCTGCAATTTATCCATAGCCTATATAAACTTGAGAAAGAATAGGAGCACATGCCCTGTAAATATTAACTTCCATCAAGTGATTGCATGCAATAGAACATCCATAAAGCCAATTAACATCAAAATCGGAACATCATAATGCATATTTTCCATTGCATTGATTTGCTGAATATTAGCAATCAATCAGTCTGCCTTGTCTTCTTTTTATTTGCCTTGTGATTTATGTAATGCACATAATTTCTGTCTCTCTCACACTTTTCATCATCACGGTATTCATTCCAGGCAAATGTATATTAGATTTGAGCTGCTTCTGCCAATTGCAAAGAAATCAAACACACAGGATCTCCTAGGTCTGGAACCATTGTCAGGAGTTTTGTGCTTGCCAAAAATATCTTCCTTTTGAATCATTGCCAGCACCCTTGTTAATTTAGTTAATTAGAGCTCTGGAAGAATGATTGTCATGCAAATGGTTGTAAATTCTGCAGGCCAGGAAAGTAATACACATGGCATAGTATACACATGGCATAGTATACACCTGGCGCTGTAAAGGTAAACACTGTCTGATCTGGGGATTTTCTTTAATGTAAGCTTTTTACATGGAAATTTTGTGTTGGCAGTTGGTGAATGGGATAAAAACAACCTTATTATCATGAGGCATAATTAAATGGAAAACATATCAGTATCTCTTAAAGCAACGGGAAATCAGAGCTTTTGATGTATGCATACTACATGTAAACTGGTCATACAACACTCACCCCATAATACTCCTAGCTAATGTACCAGGTGCTGCTTATCCCTTAATTCCTTCAATGCACATCAAATACCTTAACAGGTGAGGGATGGGATAGACAGCTAATGTTTTCTCCTTAAAATACATAAAAAAAAATTGAAAAAAAAAATTACTTACCAGAAATGTCTGTTGCTAGGCAGATTGTCCTAATCTGCCAGTTCCTATACCCGGGCCGCTCTTCCGTCTTGTCCTCCTCATGTTGTCTTCTGGGGAATGGGGTTCGCTGTCTTCTGGGACATGTGTGTGTGTCCCAGAAGACAGCTGGGCATTCACAAAGTGCCTTGAGACTCACGCATGCGCAGTAGGAAACGGGCAGTGAAGCCACAAAGGTCCACTGCCTGTTTGACTTAGTTTGAATGGTGGCGCTGGGACCAGATCGGATGGACGGACCAGCCTCGGGCGGCCGACATCACGGGCTCCCTAGACAGGTAAGTGTCCTTATTAACAGTCAGCAGCTACAGTGTTTGTAGCTGCTGACTTTTATTTTTTTTAAGCTGCAACACCACTTTAAACAGTCATAAGTACATAATTAAGCCTTATACAAGACTCACAAATAGTAAAACATTACACCACCATGCTCATGTTCAGCATGTTGACTGTCTATTATTCTGAATAATGAGAGCAATTAGAGAATTATTGGAGAATGATGACCAATTGACGCTACGTGTTTCAATAATTTCAAACTTCTTCAGGAATTAATGATGGGTAAACAAACAAAAGAGGGCTATACAAAATAAATATATATATATATATATATTTAATTGTGGGTACTTAGAGACCTGATAAAAACTATCCATATGCAATTACATGGCGATAAGTATTTACAAGGAAAAAGGAGGTTCTGCCAGGAACCACATGAGAGTACTATCCCAAAGATGTTTAAATATATTTATTTAAAATGATTGCTAATTGATAGGGTTAGAGTGGACAGATAGGGTGCACTTACACATAACTATCTACTATTTAATCAGTCATGTACAACTCTGATCTGGCTCTTGTCAGAATAATGCATAATCATTTGGAATTTCAACCTTCCTGTTAGAAATTTAACCATAGATGATTTTATGGCTCAAATGAAACCCTCTTTTCCCAATAGAAGTTTTTTTTTTTAATCTGAAGTCATGTGTGACATAATTTTTTCAGCACCAAATAAGTCCAGGAGTCTCATGCTGCCTCATGTAATTTTTGCTGCATTGTGTATTGTTGTATTTTTGAGTATTTATTTAATTTAAATGTATTACTCACCATTGGCTGTGCATTGGTACGTTTTGGGGGATATTTTCTAAAACTGGAGCTCTCTGAATCTGCTGCAGCTCTTTATGGTAGTCAATCAGCTTCTAACTTCAGCTTGTTAAATTAAACTTTGATAATACAATCTAGATGCAGATTGGTTTCTATGCAGAGCTGCACTAGATTTTGCACATTCCAGTTTTAGTAGATCCCCCTTATATATTCAAATTGAACAGTATATGGCAAACAGATGTGTTTATACAAGATAGGAATTATAAAATCGTATTGATTCTCTGAGGCCCCGTACACACGACCGAGGAACTCGACGTGCCAAACACATCGAGTTCCTCGTCGAGTTCAGTGTTGAAGCCGCCGAGGATCTTGGCGGGCCGACTTTTCCCATTGACTAACGAGAAAATAGAGAACATGTTCTCTATTTGGCCCGACGAGTTCCTCATCGGCTTCCTCGCTGAAAAGTGTACACACGACTGAGTTTCTCGGCAGAATACGGCTCGGACAGAGTTTCTGGCTGAATTCTGCCGAGAAACTTGGTCGTGTGTATGGGGCCTGACAGAACACAAAAGATGTTATCTAACTATTTACCTATTTGCTGACGCTGAGGCAAGGAACTTGGCACAATGTTGCATCTGTGGTGGCCATGTCCAAACCTGAGACCATACTGAAAGGCTGTATTGAAATACAACACATATTACAGGCAATAGGCTACCTGAACTAACAGAATTGGCCTTAGGCTGCATACACACGGTCGTTCCAAACCGATGAGAATGGACCGAGGTTCAGTTTCATCGGTCCAAACCGACGGTGTGTATACGGTGTGTATAGCCCATCTGTTGTCTTTCGTCCCAAAATTTTAAAACTTGCTTCAAAATCGAATCGATGGCCCGCTGCCCGATCGGTCCAAACCGATGGTTAGTACAGAAAGCATCGGTTCAAAACCCGCGCATGCTCAGAATCAAGTTGACGCATGCTTGGAAGCATTGAACTTCGTTTTATTCAGCATGTTGTGTGTTTGATGTCACCGCGTTCGGACCCGATCGGTTTTTGGAACGATGGTGTGTACGCACATCAGACCATCAGGCCACTTCAGCGGTGAACCGATGGAAATGGCCCGTCAGACCATTCTCATCGGTTTGGAACAACCGTGTGTACGCGGCCTGACTCTCTATCTTTCCAGGATCACTATAGATGGCCTAACATGCTTTATCTTTGCTGCAGTCAGGGCTATCATACCCAGACAATGAAATTCTAGTGTAATTCTCAGTATTAAAGAATGAGCCTCCAGACAAAATTATAGTTTCTCACTAAATATGGATATAGGGAACCATGAAGGAAGCCCGTAGGCCTCTTTTTTTCTTTCTCTTTCTTTTCTTGTACTTTCTCTGCTTTTTTCTTCTTTTTTTTTCTCCTTTTTCCATTTTCTCATTTTTTTTGCTATTAATTTTAATGGTTGGAGGTATGGGGATGCAAAGGTTTATGCACAAATATAAAATTGAATGACAAACTGGCTTAAATTGAGTTTTTGTGATTTGTTTATGAAGTCAAATGAGAATTTGTGATAGTAGATTCTCGTATGTGACTAAGTGTATCTTAAAAAATGGTTCAATAAAGCTTGGGAGGAAAAAAAGTAGGGGCAGATCCACAAAGCACTTACGCCGGCGTATCTTGAGATGCACGGTGCAAGTGTTAATATGCGCCGTCGTATCTATGCGCCGTATCCCCAAAACGAGATACGCCTGAAAAATAGGTTTTTCCGACCGACGTAATTTTTCTACACCGGCGCATCGTGGGCACAAAAATACGCTGGACGCACCATTGTTTTGCTATGCAAATATGCAAATGAGGGAGATACGGCGATCCACACAAGTACGTTTTTCCGGCGCAGGCTACGCGCTGTGCGCGTAACCTGTACGTCTGGTCTAAAGTTACCCCTCATAAAAGCAGCTTTAACTTTGCACCAGACGTGTGCAGGTCAGCTTCAGCAGCACAGTTAGGGACGAGCTGAGCATCCACACTTGCAGGACAACAATCTGTATGCCAACATGCCAGGGGCATCCATGGTCATAGCTATACTACTGGCTTTAGATGCGCGTAGAAGGAGGAGGGCACGGAGGAGGAGGAGGGCACGGGAGAGGATAAACCGACCGCGCATAAACGTCTTTGGCATGGGTGATTCGGAGGTGTATCGCATCTTCAGATTCAGCCCTACTGCCAACCTGGAATTAACCACAACCCTGAAAGATGACATCACCAGCCAGACACAATGCTCACATGCAGTGGAGCCACTGGTCAAGGTACTGGCAACACTCCATTTCCTTGCCAGTGGCTCGTTCCAGCGTACAAGTGGAGTCGTGGCTGGGATGGCACAATCCTCCATTAGCAGATGTGTGCACCAGGTTGTCCCCGCAATCCTCAGACGCATGGCCAACCAAATCATCAGACCCACCCAGGAGCATCTGCGGGTGAAGGCAATGCGTGATTTCTACAGAATTGCAGAATTCCCACGCACCGTGGGGGCCATTGATTGCACACATGTGGCACTACGGCCCCCCATGACACAGAGCACATATACCGTAATCGGAAGCATTGGCATTCCATCAACATACAGGTGATAGCCGATGTCCAATGCCTCATATGGCACGTCCGTGCCAAACACCCCGGGTCCAGCCATGACAGCTACATATTCCATTGAAGCCCCATCCCAACAGAATTTGAACATAACGTGTATGGGGACAGCTGGCTGGTTGGTGAGTGACATGGGTGTCAGGCATGACTGTCCAACCCCATGATGCAGACATCACGAGGGGCACATGCATGACTAACATCCTCCTGTCTTTTCCCTTCCAGGTGACTCTGCATATGCACTTGGACCCCATCTCATGACTCCATTCCGGAATCCCCAAACCCCAGGAGAGCAAAGATACAATGATGCACACGCACGTAGCCGTGGAGTGGTGGAACGCACCTTTGGCCTCTTGAAGTCCCTTTTCAGATGCCTGGATAAGTCTGGGGGTACCATGTTGTATTCCCCAAACTTTGTGTGCCAAATCATCGGTGCATGTTGCATGCTGCACAACTTTGCCGTGAGAAAGGGCCTGGAGATTGACATACGTGATGACCTGACCCCCGAACCAGACAATCCCCCCTGACCGAGGATACCCCGTCTTCTGAGGGAACAGCAGTCAGGAGATGCCTCGCAGTAGGCATCTTTGCACGTTAAACACACACATTAATCATGGCACAAGCACAATGCACGCATGCAAACCACTGTGGTCCCTAGCACACACACCCCACATCCTTATCAAATTGGATTAGCCCAAGTCCACCATTTAGGACTTGTGAGCAGCAACGCCACAACAAGGCTCCAATTATGTTGCTGGACATTCATACACCATTCACACGGACCTGGGGATCACTTCTCCCTGGTCCTGGGATCCCTTCTCCACCACAACCAAGGGTAACACCCATTTTCCGGCAGGAATGTCACCCCCACATTCAAACACCATTCACACTGTAGCCTGCTCTACTAACCGTGTGCTAGGTCTACAAAATAATATAAAAACTCATAACCTGAGTAAAATAAAAAAGAAACATAAAACACTCATAACCTGAGTAAAAAAAAAACAGCAAAAAAACAACCAAAAAAAACTACCGGCGCTGCTGTGCCCCACGCCTGCGGCGACCACGGCCCCGGCCCCGGCTCCTCAGGGGAGACTCATTAGGGGGGGGGGAAATCAGGAGAAGCATCCCCTGGTCTCAGCACACCTGGCGGCCTGGCCTCCAACTCCAGGGCGATGCGGGTGAGGACCACCTTGGTGTCCTCCTGCAGCCTCACCCCCGCCTGGATGGCTGCCGTGTTGGCTCTGACAGCCTCTGTAAGGGCGCGCACCTCCTGACCCACGCCTGCTGTGGTGATCTGCATATCAAACATGCAGGTGATCAGAGCTGTGGAGTTGCATGCCAAATCCTGCACAGACTCCATTATGGAGGCCATGCTATCTGCCATGTGGTCCATGCTCCTCCCAACCTGACCCAGATGGCGGGTCTGGCGGGCCTGGTCCCTTCGGAGGTTTTCGGGCAGAACTTCTGCCACCCCCTTGTCTTCCTTGTCACCTTCCTGGGTCCGGATGCAGGTTGGGGCCTAGGAGAAGGGGAGCCCCTTGGGGGGAAGCCCTGTTGGGGGAGAAGTAGGAGGGGCTACCCCTGATGGAGGCCTGACTGGTGCCAGCATCAGGGCTAGACTCCTCCAAATGGAGCCTCACCTCATTGCCACTGGTGACCTCCTCCTCCTCAACCTCCTCATGGGGAGAGGTGTGGCCACTCCCCTCCTCAGAGGACTCCTGGTTTGCCTGGGGTCTGCATCAGACTCATGTCTGGGGGAGGTTGTGGACTGGCCAGGTGGCCCAGCACCCTCCTGCACATCTGTGGATGACACAAAACATTCACAGGTTGGAGGATCCACACACTTGTCACATGTTCCCTTCCACCCCCACACATGCTACACACCAGATAGAAAAAAAACACACTTACCTGTCCTCAAGGCCTCCTCAATGGAGTCAAAGCCTGGAACTCCCTCCACTTGATGCCTGTGGAGACACTGGGCAACCACCCGCTCCTCAGCAGTGAGCGTCACAGTAGTGGATGGTCCCCCTCCAGTGCCCCTGGCATGAGTGGTCATCTTAGCCAGCTTACCTCGCACCACTCGCCGCAGGTCATTAATCTTCTATAATATGTCATTGGGGCTCCTGGTCTCACTCCCCAATGCATTCACATCATCTGTAATCTCTTGCAGGATCTCCCTCCTCCTGGCCTTGGTGGTGTTGACACTCTCAGGCCCATGGAGATAACGATCATTCGGGGCCATGGCCCTGACAATGATGGCCTTCTCCTGAGGGGAGTAATTCAGCTTCCTCTTCTTCGGAGCTGCTGACATGGCTCCAAAAAACACACCGACAATCACCGACAAACACCTACAAACAACAGAACAAAAGCACCTTGCTTCAGGGAGGGAAACAAGAGGATGTACTTTTGCACTGGACGGGCGCATGTTTGGGCGTATTTATGCCCTGGGCGTATCTCACTAATTACGCCGGCCTAGTTCGTATCTCACTGATTAAGCCGGGCCGAGTTCTGAGCATGCGCAGAGAGGCGCTGAACATAGTCAGCGTCATTGCGCATGCGCCGTCCAGCCGGCCCTTCATTTGCATGGGGTCACAGCTCATTTCAATGGAACACGCCCACTTCCTTCCTACTTTCAATTACGCCGGCTTACGCCTCGTAATTTACATTGCGCCGGTGCATTGTCGGGGGCGAAAATACTCTGAGGATATGGTACTTGCCTCTCTAAGTTGAGCCGGCGTAACGTAAATGAGATGCGCTACGCCGGTCTATATATGCGCCGATGTACGTGGATCTGCCCCGTAGTGTTTATACTGTTATAGATAGCATGTAGGAGCAAAATATGCTGCCCTGTCATCTTTCATTAAGAATAACAGCTACGCAAATTTTAGAGGGTTTCCTCAATAGAATGCAGATGCACTGCACACATTTTTCCCCTATATATCTTTCCACTACACCCTTTTCCCTTTTGGGAGATTAATGGGCTTGTGTGTGTATGGAGGGGGTAGGGGGGGAATTTGCTATACACTTGTGACAAATTCTATGTATAAACTATTGAATTTAGAATTAGCATACATTTTAAGTGTATAACAATCTACAGGATGCAGGATACAAATAACAATGTTATTTTACCGAGATTCAGATTTACTTTACCATCCTTTATATATTGTTATTTCATTTGTATACTGTAGATTGTTACTATACATCTTGTACATCTTTTTGTGGTGCATTTTCAATAAGGATGCTAGGTTGCACTATATAGGTGTCCATATGATTTTTTTTTTGTGGATCACCAGCCGATTTGGACTCTTTGACCTGCCTTGGACTCTTTGACCTTGCTCGCCCACTCCCTTGGACTACAGGAGAGTCAGGACACACTCTATGTTACAGATAGAGAAAGGAGCTGTGTGTTAGTGGGCATCCTGACTCTCCTGTAGTCCAAGGGAGGGGGGGAGCATGACACTCCACACCAGGGAGAAAGCCTTGCATGACTGTGTGGAGTTACAGACAGAAGAACAGGAAGTGAGGATTTCTCAGAAGAAATAAGGACATTTAAAAGCAAAATCGAAGGATGAGGTAAGGGAAGGAGGACTGCACTAAGGTAAAGGAAGCTATTTAGGAAAACAAATTGTACCTTTACAACCCCTTTAAGTTAATGGCCTTATCCAAACAGTCTCACAACCATATTTCTGAGTCTTAGACACTAAGGGGTAGATTCAGGTAAGAGATATGACGGCGTATCTCCAGATACGCCATCGTTTCTCTGAGTGTGCGGCGTCGTATCTATGCGCCTGATTCATAGAATCAGTTACGCATTGATTTGACTAAGATCCGACCGGCGTAAGTCTCTTACGCCGTCGTATCTTAGTTGCAATTTTAGGCTGGCCGCTAGGCGGCGCTTCCGTATATTTACGCGTCGAATATGCAAATTAGGTTGGTACGCCGATTCAGAAACGTACGTTTGCCCGGTGCATTTTTTTATGTCATTTACGTTAGGCTTTTTCCGGCGTATAGTTACCCCTGCTATATGAGGCGTATCCTATGTTATGTATGGACGTCGTTCCCACGTCGAGTTTTGAAAATGTTACGTCGTTTGCGTAAGTCGTTCGCGAATAGGGCTGGACGTAATTTACTTTCACGTCGAAAGCAATGACAATTTGCGGCGGAATTTCGAGCATGCGCACTGGGATTTTTTCCGACATGCGCCGTTCGTAAAATACGTCAAATACGTGGGGTCACAGTAAATTTAAATAAAGCACGCCCACACCATCCACATTTGAATTACGCGGGCTTACGCCGGACCACATACGTTACGCCGGCGTAACATAGGGCGCAAGTTCTTTCTGAATACGGAACTTGCGCCCTAAATTACGGCGGCGTAACGTATCTGAGATACGTTACTCCACACGGAGAGATACACCAATGTATCTGAATCCGCCCCAAAGTCTGGAGAGTATGACATAATTTTGACAGCTCTAGATATTTAATAGTTTCTGTTAAGCCTAAGTCAAGGGTCATTCATAAATTGGATTGGACAGGAAAAAATAACGTTTAATAATATAAATTTCTTATCATATACCGCCCCTACTGAAAAACTATGTGTAGGACACTTCTATTTCCCTATAGGGTTATCCAGGAAATAACCTGTGTTTTGATGTCTCTCATGATGTGAAAGGTACTTCCACACCCACATTCTAAGGGCAATATAGACTGGTTACCCATAGCTGGGAGGGAGACTTAAAGAATTTTGAGATGGAAAGAATCTTGGAAGGGGAAAGGATGTAGAGATCTTGAGTACGGAAGAATGTAGGAAGGAGGATCAAAGAAGTCCTTTGGACATCCAGTTGATACTTTTCAAAAACAAAATAATCTTAAGCCAAGTATTAATCTTTGATTTTTACCTTTTGGTAATTGAATTGTTTTAGCATATACAAAACAAAACCATTTAAATATATGGCAGAGCAAATTGGAGTTGTATTATTTTTACCTACAGCATCAAATAATTATATTCCAAATATTAAGAGACATACACATGTGTGTCTGTCTCTACAAAGCTATGGCCAAAGTTTGTACAATAGTTTGGTTATGATATGTGTTTAAAAATAAATTCATTCTAAATGTATTTTTATAAAAATAGTCTTGGTTAAATCACCAAGTTTGTATGTGTTTAACAAAATTGTCCATATACTGTAAAAGAGGTTGTTTTGAGAAGAATAACACGTGTTAAAGTTAACACCTAGCCTGTTTACATAAGTCCGTAGAGTCACGGAAAGTTGTTTACTAAGTGTTACTAAGTATAAGTTTACAAAGTATTGAAATTTGAAATTTTTGTAATAAGAGCTTGTGGCACAATTTTATTATCTGCATTAACCATATATATTTGAAGTTATATACATTTTTATATTATCACCAAATATATCTGATATTATTTTACAGTGAATTTTTAGTTAATAAATATATATATTTTTTAGCATATTGTTGTACTGACGTGTCTTCAAAATAGCACGGATAAATAAACTTAAATTGGTTGTATTATGGAAAAATGTGAAAATCTCCTAAAACACAGATTTTTCATAATTCCATAAAGATAATATTGTTTTAATATTTCATTATAAACATTCTGATAACATACATCCAATGTACAAACAAGTATTATCAGCAAAGAGCCAAACAACTGGTGAATACATACCCGGGTATATAGTCATTAATAAAGATACCTTAAAATGAATATCTGTTGATCTGTTCAGTTGCAAGGGCCCCTGAAGATGATAATAAAGCAGCATCTGTCTTTGTGCCAGACACCTGAAGACAAGATCAGCAGTAATGGGGAGATCCACCCACTATTGTCCAACCAGCATGGAATGAAGTTTCTCACCATCAGAAACTGTGGTATGACACTGGAACTCAGAGTCAGCATATCTACTCTGCACATTCGCCCCAAGTTTTTTCTAATCTGATATGCAACCGGGCCTCTAACTACCAAGAGTGGACATAGGATGGCTAACCTGGCTCTAGTCTATGCTGGTTATTGAACCCTAAGCAAAAACTAGCTATAGAATCCCAGACCAGGATTACCTAAAATAACAAGAGCTACATATAACTAAAATATGTTGTAAAGTGCTGCATAAACTTTTTGCACTATATAAATCCTGTATAATAATAATAATAATAATAATAATAATAATAATAATAATAATAATAATAATCCTATCAGGGGCTGCATATAAATTCTATTCCAATAAACAGGCTCACCTACTTATGTACTGGAAGGTTATCACTTCACCCATACAGTAGCACAGACCTAGCTCCATGACACTGTGCATGTGGGATGATAACAATAGAACAGGAATACTGAAGGTCTGTCACAAGGATTCAGGTCAAGACGCTATGGCAGCTACAGTACAGTTAGAAAGCAAGAACACAGGAACAATAACAGACTCTGCTTCTGGCTTGGGTACAATACAACATCAGTTCCTGTATGTGGACACTTGGAATCCTCTGGGATTTTCAACACAGCCTCCAGGGATAGAATGTGATACACATTAATAATTTTGGACATTGAGTAGCAGAGCCACTTACAAACACACACAGTATAGGGCAGAAAATCCATACATAATATAAAAAGTTTCACATTCACTTACCTACTTACTTACTGTTTCAGGTGCTTTTCTGTGTGTTTATTTCCATTAGACTATTTGGGGCCAATTACACTTCTTTTATATAAAGGTGAGGATTAGTTTTACATGATTGATTAAATAATTAGATAGTTATGTGTTAATGTACTTTATCTGTCTGCTTATTTGTAAACCCTTTCAGTTATCAATTTTATTATAATGCATGCCCTCTATGGCTTTTTCTGGTACCTTTAAAGTCCCTTATTCTATTTTTCATACTGGGGATGTTGGTACTACTATACACATTGAACAATCTCAGGTCTGTATACTGTTTTTTTTTTTGGTAATAAAAAAAATGTAGCTTTGCCCTGTATAGAGCCCTGAGTTTGATCCACAGCCAAATTACCCCCCCCCCCCCCAGGGCATAGGACTGTGATGGTGCTAGAAGAAAAGGAAGATGCATATGGCAATCTGAATTTTAGTGACTGCCATTAAATCATAATTAAGCAATCAATTTGATTGTTTAAAAAAATATATATTCCTGACATGCTAACGGTCATATTTGCTTGTGCTCTCAACCAAACTGTCAAACCATCAAATGCCCATTTAAGTCTGTGTTTAATCTGCAAATTAAGGGGGTATATAGTGGCGCTTCGGGAATGGCAAGGGGAATAAAAGGACTGTAATCAATAAAATGAGTCCAATGTTAAAAGCCATTATTGTGGGTAGCTGGGACCCATGA
Source organism: Rana temporaria (assembly GCF_905171775.1). Classification (NCBI taxonomy): domain Eukaryota; kingdom Metazoa; phylum Chordata; class Amphibia; order Anura; family Ranidae; genus Rana; species Rana temporaria. The sequence continues at coordinate 120,127,344 of NC_053495.1, forward strand.
GAATAATGTCCAACAATAAAAAGTTCTGTAGTCCTTGTTGACAGTATATGTTGACAGTATATGCAGCCAGTTGTCAGAAGTGAAGTGGCTCTTTAAGCAAAGAGAAGGGAGACACAGCATGAAATGTAAGTTAAGGCATATCACGTGGAAGGTGTCTCTGTGTGTTCCTGCCAGCGATCTGGACCAGAACACACAGACGCCTCCTGTGTGATATGCCTTTATATACTTCCTTTGGGAGTTGCCAATTTGTATCCTCCAATAAATGATGTACCTTACATTACATACTACACTGCTGTGTCTCCCTTCCCTTTGCTTACAGAGCCACTTCACTTCTGACAGCTGGCTGCATATACTGTATTTGCTGGCGTATAAGACTACCTTTTACACAAAAATTGCCAAAAAGTAGGGGACGTCTTATACGCCGGGTCAGCTGCTTGGATGCCTGCTGGATGTGCGGTAATACTGTATGTAGCTTTGGCTACATACAGTATATACTGCTTAGCAAATCCCGGTGAGTGATGTATTCAAATGAATACAGAGCCTGCTCAGATTGGAGTAACAACCTCTGCCAAACCGAGCAGGCTACATACAGTAGCCTGCTTGGATTGGCTTTGAGAGTGAGAGAGGCGTGGGCTGATGATGTTACAGCCTCTGCCAATCAAAGCAGGCTTTGTATTCATTAATAGAATACATTGCTCGCCGTGATTGGCTCCAGCTCCAGCAAGAAGGAAGAAGAACATGGCTCCAGCTCCAGCAAGAATAAAGAAGAATATGGCTCCAGAAGGAAGAAATATGAAGCTTCGGAAGCCTCGGAAGGGGACCCCTTATATGGTGAGTACAGGCAAAAAATCTGAAAAAAAAACTAAAATTAGGGAGTCGTCTTATACGCCCCGTCACCTTATACACCGGAAAATACGGGTACTAAGAGTAGTGTCAACAAGGACTACATAACTTGTTATTGTTGGACATTGTTCTCATGGGTCCCAGCTACCCACAATAATGGCTTTTAACATTGAGCTTGAACTTATTTTATTGCTTACAACCCTTTTATCCCCCTTGCGACTCCAGAAGCACCACTATATACTAGATATGTGCATTCCCATTCATACGAATGTTATTTTCGTACGCAAATGTTCATTTTCGTACCCGCGGAATAATGTGTACATACGAAAAAATGTAAGCACCAAAATACGAAAACGACGGGATTACGAATGAGTCGCATAACGAACAACCGCAAATACGAACGAACGATCCGACGAAAATACGACAAAACGAAAACGGCAAAAGAACGAATATGACATCTATAACAAAAGACTTGCATTCTTTATTTTGTTTGAATCCTTGTTCTGTTCGTATTTTGATTTTCAGTCGTATGTTCATTGTTCATATGACATCTAACAAAAGATTTTCATTCTGTATTTTGTTTGATTCCTTTTTCTGTTTGTATGTTCATATGACATCTTATAACAAAAGATTTTTATTCTGTATTCTGAATTACTTCTTTCTGTTCGTAATTTGGTTTCAAAATACAGAATGCAAATCTTTTGTTATAAGATGTCATTTTCGTTTTTTTGAATGGGCAGTGAGTGTAGTTAGTTAGTGAAGCAGCTTCTCTTTTGTGCTGAGTACAGAAGTACAGTAAAGCCAAATAAACTTTTCTGTGGATTTTCATCTGAAGAGAGAGATCAGTTGGCTAGACTTTTGAACCTGGAACCCAAAAATGGTTTTCTGATGGAGTTTAAAAACGAACGAACGTTCGGTAAAACGATCGTTTTTATGTTTGTTGTTAAAAAAGTCTGACCAAGTGTATGGGGCTTAACAATAGTTAATATGGATGACCCGCGTGTTGAAAGTGCCGCAAATCCCGCGATATATTTACGAAAGTACAAAATGATGAAAATTCACGAAAATTATTGTCTAACAAGTAACGAACATGAATTAAACAGAATAACGAACCATCCCGCATGTACGTAAATAAAACGGTAACCAAAATACAAAACAATCGGAATACGAAAAAATTGCGTCGTACGAAAAACGAACGGGAACGAACAGAAAAACGGACGTCTTACGAAAAACGAACGGGAACGAACCTACAGAATGATTTGAAACAGAACAAAAAAAAACGAAACAAATATCTGTGCACATGTCTACTATATACCCCCTTAATCTGCAGATTAAGCACAGACTAAGGCCCCGTACACACCATAGAATCCATCCGCAGATAAATCCCAGCAAATGGGTTTCAGCGGATAGATCCTATGGTGTGTACATGCCAGCGGATCTGTTTCAGCGGATATATCTCCCCTGGGATGGATTTCAGCAGATCGAATATTCGCTGACATGCAGAACATATCCATCTGCTGGAGTCCATCCCAACGGATGGATCCGCTGGTCTGTATAGACTCACCGGATCCATCCGTCTGAAGGGATCCCCCGCATGCGTCGCAATGATTAGACGCATGCGTGGAATTCCTTATATGACAGCGTCGCGCACGTCGCCGCATCATAATCGCGGCGACGGTGCGACACGTCATCGCCAGAGGATTTCGCCGCGGATTTCAATGCGATGGTGTGTACACTCCATCGCATGAAAATCCGCCGAAATCCTCGAGAGGATTTATCCGCGGAAACTGTCCGCTGGACCGTATTCGCGGATAAATTCTATCGTGTGTATGGGGCCTAAGATGGCAACTTTCCTGGCTAAAACGGACACAAGGGCTTAGTTCATCTTTAAGATTACACATCATAAATAAATAATTCCTAAATATTAAGTGGAAAAAACGTTTTTAAGAAAAATATGCTAGTACTGCTTCTATTAATCAGCTCTGTAATTTTTGTTTTTTTTACTTTGCCTTGATGCAGTAACACAATAAACAAAAACATTTATGTTCAGTGTAACTACATTACGATGAACAATGTAAAGAGTTAGAGAAAGCACCAAAAACGCATTCCAGCTGATAATAATTAATTTTTTTCATGGTTGAAATAAGGCTTTAACTCAGCAGTAGCTTGAATGCTAAACCTATCCTTCATAGATGAAGAAAAGGATGGTTAATGTCACTCAGTAAGTACATCTTTCATCATAGGCTATTATTGCTTTTTTTTTGCATTAAAAAATGATGATTTGTCTACTAAAAATTGGATTCCCTCTAACACGGGGCTCATATATGAGTAGCATAGTTTAAAATAGAAATGTTACAAATCCCAGAGGTATACAAGGGGTCAAAGCGATTTGAAACCCCTTGCTATTTTTCTGACCTTATCTCTTGTAGGGATCACTCTGTCTCCATCTTGCAATGTAATTACAGAGCCATTAGGGGCTTGTCCACTGTCATGTTTCTAGAGTTTCACTTGAAGAGATCAGACTCTCGACCCTTTGTTTCCTTGCAGACGCCATGTCTCCATTCTCTAGAAACAAGAGGACACTGGACAACAATGCTGAAGTTCTAGGTCTTTGGTATTACAATAGTGCATGCTTTGGAACATACATTAAGTTGTTATCTCCTTAGTAGTGACAGTGACAAACATTACTGCAGGAAATGTATCAATTACAAGTCATTTAACTATTTAAAGGTATGAATAATACAGCGCTCTACATTCAGTCAACACTCCATTGATTCATTGAAGCACTGAAGAGCATCAAAGTAATGAGATCATAATAGAAGACTAAAGTAAAAAAAAAAGGAAAGTTCTAACTTATTCCGTGATGCATGAATTTCTCTTTTTCAGTGCTATGTATGCACAGGCAGTCTCCGAGTTACAAACATCTAACTTACATACAACTCATACTTATGTAGCACTACCCCAGGAGGAGCTGCTGGTTGTTTTGGGTGGCACATTTACCTCATGGCTCCCCCAAATTCCTAGGGGTGGATGATGCGTATTGCATTTGGTAGAAGTAAAGGAATGTCCACAATAGGTGCTCTTTGCTGTGCTCTTTATTACCTAGCCGGTTAAAAACAATAAACTTGTGGCGAGGAAAGTAAAGTTGAAGAAGAAAGGAGAACAGCAGATTCAAGCGTGATGATAGGGAAACAGTCCTGCTCCCAAGCGTAATACTTCTCTGCGCCACTCCTGCCTGAGTGGGTTTAGTGTACCCGGACAGGCCTCTCTCACTGACCTGGCAGCCGGAGTATAACTCAAACATTTGTAGGATAAAGTCCCTGCCACAGACCCTCCTAGGTGAACTTGAACTTGAGGAAAAGTCTCTGCCACAGACCCTCCTTGGTGAACTTCAGGGACACTCCTCTGCCACAGGCCCTCTCTGATTGTAATTACGGAGATAATCCTCCTTAGATGAATTACGCCTGGATCTCCTTCAACTTGTCGCCCAGGTACCGACTGACAGGTGATCAATCCTTCAGTGTCCGGCTACTTTGATCCCCGGTGGTTTGTCTAGGCCCTTTTGGATCGCCAGCCTCTCAATGGCGCTCCTCAGACAGACTCCACTGGGTCCCCATCGCTGTTCAGATGCTCCGGGCCAACATGGCCCCGGAACCAGGGACTGGCCCCGGCCAGGTAGACCATATCGCCGGGGCGCCGTGATGTGGTCACCCTTAAGGTGGGTGCCACACTCGAAGAAGAAGACCCAGAACCAATGGAGTCTGCCCCATAAATACCTCTCCCCAGCATGCACAGCGAGGCCGAACCCTCCTGATTGGCTGCTGGGAAAGAGCACCCAAACCTTGACTCCACTGCTGCCACTTGCAGCACCGGGGCTGGAAGAACACCCCAGCGCAAAAGTATAAGCCCACAGCACAGCCAAGCTGAGACAGAGACCCTGTTTTGCACATAACAATTTGGATCAGAGTTTAACTACACTCTGATCTCCCTCTAAATTTAACTAGCACCGGTACTATAAAGTAACCAGGCGCTACATTTACAAATGGAGAGGAGACAACAGGAAGTCAGAGGAAATCTACACTGAGGAATGAAAATTCACTCCTGTAAGGGTTATCATGGGAAAAGTGTCTCCACTGAAGCTTTGTCACCAATCCTTGTTTCCACAACAACCCAACATTTTCAAAATCCATATGTCACAGGGACAGAAAGTGAGGTGAAAATTTCTGAAAAGGGACACAGACAGCAAAACAAATGTTACAGGGGTGTTAGTCCTTCCCTATGCTACCCAAAGTTCTTAAAGATATTTTTTTTGGCTGGAGTTACACTTAAAAATTGTACCTGTTCCAGCTTACATACAAGTTCAAATTAGGATAAAGCTACAGAACCGATCTTGTTTGTAACCCGGGAACTGCCTGTATTTTTTTCCAAATAACAGCGCAAACAGCACAAAAATTAAAATGCCAAACGGAACCAGTTTTTCAATTCCACCATTCCATTGTATTCTATACAAAGTGACCAGATAGGGTAATACATTTATGGCACAACAATATTTTATAATTTATGGTTGTGTTCTACAGTAGGTGCACGCGATATTGTGTCAATCTCGCTCCCTTTCTCGGCGAGATTGAGCACCTACGAGCCCCATCGCGGGCGCCAGCGCCGAGCTGGCTTGCCGCGATGGAGACAGAGCCGTCATAGAAGCGACGGGAGATCCGACTTGGATTCCCGCCAATTCTACACGTGTGCAGCGTTTGTTATGAATCCTGAGGGGGAAGTCCCCGCCGGATTTTAAATAAAAATTCGGCATGGGTTCCCCCTCAGGAGCATACCGGGCCCTTAGGTCTGTTATGGGTTGTAAGTAGAGCCCCCCTACGCCGTTTTTTCCCCCTACAATCCATACCAGACCCGTATCCAAAGCACGCTACCCGGCTGGTCAGGAAAGGAGTGGGGACAAGCAAGCGCCCCCCCCCCCCTCCTGAGCCGTACCGGGCTGCATGCCCTCAACATGGGGGGGTTGGGTGCTCTGGGGCAGGGGGGCGCACTGTGGGGCCCCCCCACCCCAGAGCACCCTGTCCCCATGTTGATGAGGACAGGGCCCCTTCCCGAAAACCCTGGCCGTTGGTTGTCGGGGTATGCGGGCGGGAGGCTTATCGGAATCTGGGAGCCCCCTTTAATAAGGGGGCCCCCAGATACCGGCCCCCCACCCTATGTGAATGGATATGGGGTACATTGTACCCCTACCCATTCACCTGGAGGAAAAGTGGTAAAAACACAAATAAAAAACACAGGGTATTAAAATATTGTATTAGTCTGCTCCGGAGGCTCCCCTGTCTTCTTTAGCTCTTTTACCAGGGGGAGCTTCTTCTTCCGATTTCCGGGGGTCTTCTCCTGCTCTCCGGGGTCTTCACCGCTCTTCTGTGACGTCTTCTCCGCTCCGGGGGGTCTTCTTCTATGTTCGCCGCTCTCCGCTCTTGACTCTGCGCACCCCGGTTCTTCCTCCCGCTGTCCGGTGCCTTCTCCTTCTTCCGCTGTTCTGAGAAGAGAAGAAGAGAAGACGTCACAGCACAGTGGCCTGAAGGGAGAAGTAGAAGACGTCACAGAACAGCGGAAGAAGAGGAGAAGACATCACAGAACAGCGGAAGAAGGAGAAGGCACCGGACAGCGGGAGAAAGTACCGGGGTGCACCGAGTCAAGAGCGGAGAGCGGCGAACATAGAAGAAGACCCCCCGGAGCGGAGAAGACGTCACAGAAGAGCGGTGAAGACCCCGGAGAGCAGGAGAAGACCCCCGGAAATCGGAAGAAGAAGCTCCCCCTGGTAAAAGAGCTAAAGAAGACAGGGGGAGCCTCCGGAGCAGACTAATACAATATTTTAATACCATGTTTTTTTTATTTGTGTTTTTACCACTTTTCCTCCAGGTAAATGGGTAGGGGTACGATGTACCCCATATCCATTCACATAGGGTGGGGGGCCGGTATCTGGGGGCCCCCTTATTAAAGGGGGCTCCCAGATTCCGATAAGCCTCCCGCCCGCATACCCCGACAACCAACGGCCAGGGTTGTCGGGAAGGGGCCCTGTCCTCATCAACATGGGGACAGGGTGCTCTGGGGTGGGGGGGCCCCGCAGTGCGCCCCCCTGCCCCAGAGCACCCAACCCCCCCATGTTGAGGGCATGCACCCCGGTACGGCTCAGGAGGGGGGGGGGCGCTCGCTCGTCCCCACTCCTTTCCTGACCGGCCGGGTAGCGTGCTTTGGATACGGGTCTGGTATGGATTGTAGGGGGACCCCCTACGCCGTTTTTTCGGCGTAGGGGGCTCTCCTTACAACCCATAACAGACCTAAGGGCCCGGTATGCTCCTGAGGGGGGAACCCATGCTGAATTTTTATTTAAAATCCGGCGGGGACTTCCCCCTCAGGATTCATAACAAACGCCGCACACGTGTAGAATTGGCGGGAATCCAAGTCGGATCTCCCGTCGCTTCTATGACGCGCACGTTGGAATGTGCTGTCACTATTCCAGTGAGTGCGAGATGTCGGCGAGATCTCGGCACCATGTCGCCGAGAATCAGCGCGATGCTGTCGTGCTAAAAACACAATATCACAAACACCTACTGTAGTAAAGAGTGCACAAGACTGTTCTATTACTATATTTGCAGTAATTATTTTATTATTGACATTCTACTTTTATTAAAGAGTATTGCTGCCAATAGATGATGAAAACAAAGGTATATATTTATCTATACTGTAAAAGGGGAAGTCTGTGCATTTTTAGTTATTCTATAACCTTTAGCGCAACTATGTACTATCTTGTTACTGAAATGCATTTCAACTGCAGATAGCACTACATGCGTTCCAACATGCATCTGACGATATGATCAAACGCGCTCAAAGCATATTATGCATGACAAAACCTGTATCAAAATAACAAATTCCATCAATAAAATATTCACTTAAATAACATGTATAATGTCAACCTTTATAAACTAAACTATATATATTTGCAGTCATTATTTTATTATTTACATTCTACTTTGATTAAAGAGTATTGCTGTCAATAGGTGAAGAAAACAAAGGTATAATATTTATTTATATAAGGGAAGTTTATGCAACTTTAAAGTAATCATTTCTAACAATGCAAACATGTTTAACAGTATCTAAATCATATATCTCACAAAAGTGAGTACACCCCTCACATTTTTGTAAATATTTTTGTGACAGTCTGACAACACTGAAGAAATAACACTTTACTACAATGTAAAGTCGTGAATGTACAGCTTGTATAGGAGTGTATATGTTCTGTCCCCTCAGCTTGAATAGGAGTGTATATGTTCTGTCCCCTCAAAATAACTCAACACGGCCATTAATGTCTAAACCACTGGCAACAAAAGTGAGTTCACCCCTAAGAGAATATGTCCAAATTGGGCCCAGTTAGCCATCTTCCCTCCCAGGTGTCATGTGACTCTTTAGTGTTACAAGGTCTCAGGTGTGAATGGGGAGCAGGTGTGTTAAATTTGGTGGTATCGCTCTCACACTCTCATACTGGTCACAGGAAGTTCAACATGGCACCTCATGGCAAATAACTCTCTGAGGATCTAAAAAAAAGAATTGTTGCTCTTCATAAAGATGGCATAGGCTATAAGAAGATTGCCAAGACCCTGAGGCCTCGTACACACGGCCGAGGAACTCAACGTGCCAAACACATCGAGTTCCTCGGCGAGTTCAGCCCTGAAGCCTCCGAGGAGCTCGGCGGGCCGAGTTCTCCCATAGAACAACGAGAAAATAGAGAACATGTTCTCTATTTTCTCGACGAGTTCCTCGGCGGCTCCATCGGGCTGAAAGTGTACACACGACAGAGTTTCTCAGCAGAATCCGGCTCTGACCGACTTTCTCGCTGAATTCTGCAGAGAAACTCTGTCGTGTGTACGAGGCCTGAAACTGAGCTGCAGCATGGTGGCCAAGACCATACAGCAGTTTAACAGGAGAGGTTCCACTGAGAAAAGGCCTCACTATGGTCAACAAAAGAAGTTGAGAGCACGTGCTCAGCATCATATCCAGGTTGTCTTTGGGAAACAGACGTATGCGTGCTGTTAGCATTGCTGCAGAGGTTGAAGGGCTGGGGGGTCAGCCTGTCAGTGCTTAGACCATACATTGTGCAATGCATCAAATTGGTCTGAATGACTGTCGTCCCAGAAGTAAGCCTCTTCTAAAGATGGTGCACAAGAAAGCCAGCAAACAGTTTGCTGAAGACAAGCAGGCTAAGGACATGGATTACTGGAACCATGTCCAAGATAAACTTATTTGGTTTAGATAGTGTCAAGGGTGTGTGGTGGCTGCCAGATGAGGAGTACAAGGACAAGTGTGTCATGCCTACAGTCAAGCATGATGGTGGGAGTGTCATGGTCTGGGGCTGCATGAGTGCTACCAGCACTGGGGAGCTACAGTTAATTGATGGAACCATGAATGGCAACATGTACTGTCACATACTGAAGCAGAGTATGATCCCCTCCCTTCGGAGACTGTGCCACAGGGCAATATTCCAACATGATAAAGACCCCAAATGCACCTCCAAGATGACCACTGCATTTCTAAAGAAGCAGGTAAGGTGATGGAAGCATGTCTCAAGACCTAAACCCTATTGAGAATCTGTAGGGGGCATTCTCAAACAGAAGGTGGAGGAGAGCAAGTTCTCTAACATCCACCAGCTCCATGATGTCGTCATTGAGTGGAAAAGGACTCCAGTGGCAACCTGTGAAGCTTTGTAACCTCTATGCGCAAGAGGGTTAAGGCAGTGCTAGAAAATAATGGGGGCCACACAATTTGGACATTTTCACTTAGGTGTGTACTCACTTCTTTTGTCAGCGGTTTAGACATTAATGACTGTGTGTTGAGTTATTTTGAGAGGACAGCAAATTTACACTGTTATACAAGTTGTACACTCACGACTTAACATTGTAGCAAAGTGTCATTTCTTCAGTGTCGTCACATGAAAAGAATAAGATATAATAAAATATTTACAAAAATGTGAGGGTGTACTCACTTTTGTGAGATACTGTATATACTGTATGTACAGTATATTGTATATACTCATCCAAGTAGCCTGAAGCAGAGACAGGGGGCACATTAATGTTGAGCGATAGTATCAGGGCTTTTTTTCAGGGGGAACTTGGTGGAACTCAGTTCCACCACCTTTGGCTCAGACCCTTTGGTGCCTTCTCACCACAATCACTTGTAAACACAGAAGTCTGGGTTCTGTGTTTACAAGTGACAGCTTTGTAACCCCCTGAACTCTGCACTCTGTATGTAATGCGATTCTGGTATTTAATGCCCCTTTAAGACCCTTCTACTGTTTGTGAAATCTGAACAGGTCGTGGTTGAGTTCCTGCACCTATTTTCTGAGAAAAAAAGCTCTGGATAGTATTGAACCTTGATTCATATTGCACTAGAATATTACTGAAGAGTATTAAAGGGGATAAATATATATTTGTAAAGTATTAAACCACTTTAAAGAAATATATAATACATAATAAATGATAAATGGTTGACCAGAAGGAATTAAAATGTTGACATTTTTAGTTTCAGGTGATCTTAGGTGGGTTCCCCCATGTTGCCTTACATGCCTCCCCATTCAGTCATCTGTCTGTTTGCCCTTGCCACTATAGTGAAGCATTTCAGAAAGAATTTATCAAGTTATTTAAGACACATCCCACAGCAAATGTATGCAAATTAGGCAGAAATAATGCATCCACCTGTGAATTAGTAACTGAAATGTGTTACAATCTTTTGAAAAAATGTTAGTGATAGGGATACTGACTAAGGCTGGGAAGTAGACAGGAATGTCTTTATGGCAAATCAGACTGGGCCATTGGTCCAGTGTGCAGGCTCAATAATCCCAATAGTCATAGGTTATATATTTCAGCGGGTAGTGACCATCCTTTCATTGTATTCTAAATGGACCCTTTAAAGGATTCATGTACACTGCTGCTGGTAAACGGACATTTAAGAGCAGTTAGGTGTTTGTTTCAGCTGCCCCTGAACTTTTCCTCTTTGTTATCTTATCAGTACATGTACACAGGGATGCTTATATAATGTTTCGATGTTTCTTTTACAAACGTTTTTTCAATGGAGATACATTTTTGACAATTAAAAAATATATATATATATATCTAGTAGACATCCAGAGTATGATAAAGTTTGAAACACAAAATCACAAATTATAATATACCGTATTTATCGGCGTATACCGCGCACTATTTTGCCCTGAAAATCAGGGCAAAATCGTGGGTGCGCGATATACGCCGATACCTGCTTTCCCGCGCCGAGTTTGAATACTGCGCCGGCATATACCGAGCGCAGTACACTCGTGTATAGTTGGGCAGTCTCGGCTACACTCGCGCTCACGTCCTGTACGTCCAGGACGTCAGCACAAAAGTAGCCGAGCATTGCCGACTATACGCGAGTGTACTGCGCTCGGTATATGCCGGCGCAATATTCAAACTCGGCGCGGGAAAGCGGGAAAGGAGCGGGGAGGACGCCGCAGAAGGACGCCGGACCCAACGAAGAGGACACCCGAAGCCGCAGACGGACGCCGGACCCGACGAGGCCGCCGATGGACACCGTGCAAGACACCAAACTGTAAGTACAAAAATCTTTTTTTCACAGGCTTTTCTGGGCAAATTTAGGGGTGCACGCTATACACGGGAGAGCGCTATACCCCAATAAATATGGTAATAAATAACTATAAATAATTATAACAAATAATAATATAATAATAATAAAAATTATTTAATAATGTAATCAAATCAAAAACACTGAAATTTGCTCAGTTGCAGAATTGTTGCTGTCATTACTTTGAAGCCTCGTACACATGCACGGTTTTCTCGTCCAGAAACAGCAAGAAAACTGCTGGCAGAGCTTTCATGCCAAGTAAACCGTGCGTGTGTACGAGGCTTTGAGGTTTCTCGTAAAGAAAACTACCCAGAATCTCAACGAGAAAAATAGAGAACCTGCTCTCTATTTTCTCGTTGTGATTCTCTGCAGTGTTTTTCTGCCGAGAAATCCGAGCGTGTGTATACTTACCTGTCTCCATGAAAACCTGTGCATGCTTGAAATGACTTCAAAGCCTGCACGGTAGCTTCCAAGGCATAGGTAGGGTGAAACAAGATGGCGACGATGGCATCGAACGTGAAAAGCGCATGCTTGTCGTAGTCGATGACGTCACTGCATTCATGCCATTCAAAAGAACAGCGGTTCTTTTGAATCGTCCGTGTGTACACTCGGCCGGCAAGAAAATCTTGCCAGGAATCTTGTCAGGAAAAGTTTTTTTCCTGACGACAATCCGTGCCGTGTGTACAGGGCTTGAGTGTTTGATGACGAATTTCCCCACAAATCGCTATCCCTCAATTCTGCAAGTGATTCTAATTAATTATTGCTGTTTTCTAGCTGGTCTTAAACCACTTTTGACATAAAGGGACACTTTTTGGTTGCTATGGACAATCTCCAGTTTCCAGGCAGCAAAAACAGTATTTATAATATAAAACTGCATGCAGGACACTGGGCAGACCACTAGGGACAAAAGGGATGTGTAATTATTTTATACAGTACTGTAATCTGTAAGATTACAGTGTACTGTATGTGTACTGTGTTTTTACTTTTTTTAATTTGGCGCCGATCTCCACCCCTCGGCGGCACTCGAGCACTGTGTGAATTGAGCGAGGAGACAACTCACACACACAGCGGGGAGACATTGCAGGATCCAGGGGACAAGGTAAGTAACTATGCTTGGATACTGCGATGCGATCCCGAGTCTGGCTCTAGGTTACCGCTAATGGTACTGAAATCCCCCCCCCCCCCCCGAGTCAGACTCGGGAATACCGTTCAGGAGGTTAAATGCTCCTAAAAGCAAACGTGGCTAAACGTAGCATGTAAACTTGGTAAATCTGACGTTTTTTTAACTGTGTGTCAAGTTAAATTGTTCAGGGAGGATTTAAATCATCACGTGTGCATTAAGGTTTAGAGGAAAACGGATAATATAAAAAAGAAAGCAGCACGTCAAGTAAAAAATTCTACTTATTTTGACAAACACCTGACACTTTCCAGAGGAGTTAGCAAAGTGAGCCTGTACAAGACAGAGCCACAAACCAGGTTGCCAGCACAAAAAGAAAATAACTGATTTACGGCAGTGGTTCTCACAGTGGATCACACAAAGCTGTCCGTTTATGAAGCAGTGAAGAGCGGTGATCCCAGGGATCACCAGTGATCACAGCCCATAAACAGTTTATGAAACAGAGATAATCGGGGGGAGAAGTTTTTGAACTTGTTCTCCCGCAGATTATCTCTACACACAGTGAAGTCTCATAGACTTGCACAGAAACGGCCAGTTTATGAAGCTGTGATCTGAGCTCTTCACTGGTGATCTGAGTCAGAATTCACACTCCCCAATTCACCATCTCAGAGCTGGTGAAGCGGGGAGTGAAGAGAGAATCCTGGGGGTTCTGAGGAGGAAGGAGGACGATTTTTAACTTCCTTCTACCTCGTTCAGACCCCCCAACACTGTAACCATGTCCCCCTGTAATTTTTATGTGTATACATATATATACATAAATATATATAATGGGCTAGATTCAGGTACAATTGCGCTTTTTTTACGGAGGCGCAGGGCAACGTTTTTGCCCTGCGCCCCCGCAAATTTACTGCGCTGCCCTTGATTCACGGAGTTGCGTGGGCGCGCCGGCAAAATGCCCGGCGTAAGCGCGTGCAATTTAAATGATCCTGTAGGGGGCGGGAATCATTTAAATTAGGCACGTTCCCGCGCCGATCGTAGAGCGCATGCTCCGTCGGGAACTTTCCCGACGTGCATTGCGGCAAATGACGTCGCAAGGACGTCATTTGCTTCAAAGTGAACGTAAATGGCGTCCAGTGCCATTCACGAATCACTTACGCAAACTACGTAAATTTGACATTTCGCAATGCGGGAACGACGGGTATGCATAACATTGGCCGCCCCTGCTAATAGCAGGGGCAGCCTTACGCGAAAAACGCCGTACGGAAACAACGTAAACTGCGTACGCAGGGCTCGCGTAACGTTGTGAATCGGCGTTAGTATGCAATTTGCATACTATACGCTGAGCACAACGGGAACGCCACCTAGCGGCCATCGCAAGAATGCAGCCTAAGATATGCGGGCATAAGAGCCTTATGCCGCGCATATCTTAGGCTGCAGTCGGCGTAACGAGGTTCCTGAATCAGGAGCATTCATTACGCCGGGGGAAAGTAAGCAATTGCGCTGTGTAACTATGGTTACACAGGCGCAATTGCTTCTTGAATCCAGGCCAATGTATACATGTACATATATATAATGTGTGTGTATATACATGTATATACAATGTGTGTGTGTGTGTATACATATATATATATTATGCAGGGGGACTCGTTATTTTAATTACATTAACCACGTGTCTTTCAGTGAACTGAGCGGTGATAATTTATCACTGCTCAATAAACTGACTTCTCTGTATTTCTGTGAATTTCTGGTCCGTTCTCCACTGTTTGAAGCGTTGGAAGATCACTTCACTCCTCCAAGGGTGAAGCGATCTTCTCCACTTCATAAACAGGCACACAGAGGAGAAAAATCTTCACCGTGAATGCCGGAGAAAGAAGCAGTGAATAGATTTCACTGCTTCATAAACGGACACCTATGAGAGAGAAGAAAGCAAAGTGAAAACTTAAGTTTATAAAGGAAAAAGACTGAATCATTTCTAGTGGTGTTAAAGTGTATGCAAGGACTTGTTCCCCAAAATGCATTAGCATGCTTTTATTGGATCTGTAATAAATGTGTGCATGTTTCTGATAAAAAATAAAAATAAAAATAGTTCTCTCTGTTTGTACCAAGGTTTATAGTGTGTGATTACCTGCTACATGACTGTAGCTCTTTGAGGTACTGTGTGAAGGGGACAGTACCTTCTATGCTATGTTTTAACAAGCCAAGCATTATTTTCGCATATGAGAAAACCCTCCTTTTCATTGCAACCTTGGGAAATGCTTGTGTCTGATATTATTGCCACTGTTTATGCCTGGACAGTTTTTTTAATTTCCTGCTGTTTATCTTCAGCTGGTTCTTGAAGTTGCAGCTCACTGCGGGAGCTACTGTGTGCAAAACTAGATCTTCTGTGGTTTCCTTTCCTGTATAGCATAACTCTCTCCACATTAGTGCCTGGCATGCAACACAGTGGTCCTTACTAGAGATATAGTTTGACCCAAAGTTTTCATTTTTACCATTTGTGGACTGAATAAACAATATGACCAATTCACTCCCTGGTCATCTCTCCCCTCGATTACTGCAACTCCCACCTCATTGGCTTACCTTTAAATAGGCTATCCCCCTTCAGTCCATCATGAATGCTGCTGCCAGCTCATCTACATTACAAACCTTTCAGTGTCTGCCACCCCTTTCTGCAAATCCCTCCACTGGTTTTGCTCATCCAACAAATTAAAAAAAAAAAATTATGGGGGCGTGGCGACCAAGCTCTGTGATGGCCGCATAGCCAGTGAGCTCCGCTCCCCCTGCCGGAGAAATCTAGCCACATCCGAGCCTACCAGCCTCATCCTAAGTAAAAATAGCCTTCCTTCCAAAGGCACCCGTTGAGGATGACTAGATGGCGTAAGGACCCACAACAGCCGCGCAAGCTGGAAAGCTATTTCGCCTCAGAGCACCAAAATGGCAGCGGGGTGAGGCCTCAACGGACGGATCCGACGGCAGGAACGATCACAGAGTGCCGCGGTATGCCATCCGGATCTTCCTGCGCTACCATCCTGCACAGTGAGTCGTCCTCCAGGACACTGAGCCCCACCACGTGAAGCCCGGCAAAATCTAAGCTGCGGAGGTCCTCCCCTGTTAGGCCGCAAGTTGATCCACAGATGGAGGGAAGCGGGCCTCACTGTCCTACTGCTGCACTGGGGATGCCTGAGGGAGATTCCATTACTGAATTCCCGACCGCAGATAAACCCATATCTGACACGACACTGAAAGAAATGCTGCTGTCACTGAGGGCATTGCTACAGGCAGATTTGGTGAGGGGGATTAACAACTGCCATAAGGAAGTACAGGCTCTGGGCACCAGAATAGATAGAGTGGAACACAAGATGGAGGATTATACCTCATCCTACAATGTAATGGTGGAAGCCCACACGGCACAGGGGGAAGACATACAGTGGATAAAGGAAAAATAGCAGACTTAGAGGATAGGTCCAGGAGGAATAACCTCAAACTGTGAGGTATTCCAGAATCTATTCCTCCTAATCAACTTCTGCAATTTGCCCAGGCCATGTTCTCCACATTGGTGCCAGAACTGACAGTACAGGACCTCATTGTGGACAGGATCCACAGGGTTCATAAGCCATCTTTTCCCAAGATGGCTTCAAGAGATGTCCTTCTGAGAGTGCATTACTATCACGTAAAAGAAAAAATATTGCTGGCATCCCGTAAACTGGACAACATACCCCCTCAATAAGCTGGCATAAGGCTGCTCCCAGACCTCTCTAGGCATACATTACAAAAGCGCCGAAACCTGGCGACTATCACCAGAGCATTGAGAAACCATAGCATCATCCATAAATGGAAATACCCGGCTACTCTCTCCATTACACATAACGGGACCACGGTTGGAATTTCCACACTGGAGGAGGGGATCGCTACCTTGAGGAAGTGGAATATCTTACCAGACCAAGCTGCTGATCATATGCCAACTGAAAACCCACAATACATGCACAATGAATGGCAAGTGGTGTCCCACAAACGCTCACATAAAAAAAAATGTAGCTGGTGGAAACTCGTGAGTTAACCTTTAACATATATTACCAATTCTCCGGGGACAGGAGATAAGTACCGGTTTATTTTTTTTTATTTTCTCCTCTACCCCTCCTAGCGATAAATAGCAGATAACCTGCACATGGATCAGTTTAACGATCCTTTTCTTATGATTCTCATGTTGACTGTTTCTTTTTTGTTCTCGTTTCTTTTTATTTTTTTCTGTCTTCGCCATTTGATATACATAAAGCTTCAGGAATCCTCTGGTCCTCCGGTACCGAATTCATTGATTCTGAGACACACCGCACACTTTGGTCCAAGCCTACCATCAGGAAACATGGACACGCAGTAAGTAACTACACTACATGAACATGCTACAACATACCTTACCCTGCCAATGACGATTACATGTCTGTCTATTAACGCTCGGGGTCTAAATCACCCTGCTAAAAGATTCTCAATATGGACTGAATCATGCAAACATAAAGCAGACGTACTCTGCGTCCAGGAAACCCGCTTTCAACTGGACAAAACACCACACTGCTCACACAAAAACTACCCGCATATCTTCATGGCTTGTACACCCAACCATAAGAAAGGAGGAGTCCTATTGGCCATAAGTAATTCTGTATCATTCCAACTAAAAGAGTCCTTTCTGGACAACGGAGGGAGATACATAATAGTCACCAGTGACATCAATGACAAGCCCTATACGCTGGTCACACTTTATTCTCCAAATTCCCATCAGCTCCGTTTTATAAGGAAGGTGCTCAAAAAAGCAGACTCTATGAAACATAGCAACATCTTAATATGTGGGGACTTTAATTTGGTATCAGATATGTCTATGGATACTACCACAAAACCATCTAGGGGTAAGGTGTCACTCCAAGTACTACTTCACAAGGAAGAACTGTTTGATACTTGGAGATGCCACCATGCCAATGAAAGAGACTACACCTTCTTTTCACACAGACATTGCTCTTACTCATGGATAGACATGTTCTTGATGGATAAATGGCTCCTACAAAGTATAGAAACCGCCAACAAAAACAGGACATAACGTGGTCAGACCACGCTGCTATATCTCTGACTATTCAGGAAAGGGGTGTCTCCTCCTCTCCCCCCATCTGGCGTTGCAACTCACTATTGTTTCAAGAATCTCACACACATGCAAAAATATCACAGCATATTAAAAAAAATCTTGAAAATAAAGAATCAGTCCATGACCCTTTTATGCTCTGAAATGCCCATAAGGCCTATATGAGAGGCATACTTATCCAGCTGGGGGCTCAGGAAAAAAAAACGTCTTACGCAAAAAAATCAATACACTACTCAGGGAAATTCATGACATAGAAACTCTAAACAAACAGGCTCCCACACATAACCTAATGGGTAAATTAGCCGCACTCAGGGAATCATTAAGAGAGCACTTCTCCCAGCAATATGACAAACATTTGCGACGATTACAACTGAACTACTACGCTAACGCCAATAGAGCAGGCAAATACTTAGCGAATAGGCTGAAGGCAGCATGCACAAAAACCAGAATACCTTTTCTTCAACATCCCATATCTCCGTTTTTTGCAAGCTGTGATTGGCCAAGCATGTGGGTCATAGTGCATGCTTGGCCAATCATCAGCCAGTGATGCCACAGTGAATTATGGTCTGTGAAACGTAACTCGAATTTGGTGCGAACGACCCAAAACGTTCGCAATTCGACGAACGATCGAACATACGATGTTCGAGTCGAACATGAGTTTGACTCGAATACGAAGCTCATCCCTAATGAATACTTTTGTTCTAAGAAGACTTTACTGTAGTCATTTCTCACCATAACCCTTATAGTGTACTTATCTTTAATTGCAGAAGCACAGAGGTCACATTTTCTGAGTGCACTGGGGCTGGACATTTGCTCTCAGCCCAGCGTTATCATCATATCAATGAATTGACACTGTTGTGCTCACTCAGCACAATAATGTCATCATCATCATTCATCACAGTGACAGACACAAAGAAGACACAGGGTTGTTACACTGCTTTCCACACAGGCATGTTAGAGGTTGGAAAGGCAAAACAATATCAAAACTGAATATTGTAAGAACATTTGTGCACTGAATAATCTAGCATCCAAAGATTTTCTCTAATGCACATTTATTTTGTTTTGCTGTTATATTTGTATTTACAATTATTTATATTTATTTAGAGATGCTATCAATTTATCATTGTTCTTGGGCAGCAAATAATAGCAGTGTTTAATGTGTTTCATAAATTCTAACACAAAAATACAACATTCTGTTCAACAAACATATTCTTATATCTTCAGCATTAGGGTCACATAAAAAAAAAAAAAACTGACACTGTTCTTATTATAGTGGCCTAATTTAGTGTCTTGGTTAATCATGCAATCTCCTTTAATCACTTTCAGCTAAGAAACAAAATATCCACCCACATCAAAATGATGAGAAGGTAATGACAGCAGTAGCAAGCTTATAAGCAAAAGGAGTGTAAAACTGTTATTGTCAGACTTTTCACACAGTATCAGCAGGCAGAAGGATGATTAATGTACACTTTGATAATGAGCCAGGGTACCACTCAATCCTCCTCTTCAATCCCATCCTCATTTTTTCCCGAACAAAGTGCAAAATTGGATTGAGGGTAATGAAAAGGGTTTTTTGCTGAAAAACTGCAATGAATGTCTCAGTATTAGAACCGTAGCATATTGCCCATTGAATAACAATGTTAAGATGCAGAGCTCTTTAACTCCTTCACTCACAACACTCGTGGTTACTGGACACACCCAGGGAAAATAAGTTCCACAGCTTCTCAGTAGGGATGAGCTTCATATTCGAGTCAAACTCATGTTCGACTCGAACACCGTATGTTCGATCGTTCGTCGAATTACGAAAGTTTTGGGCCATTCGCGCCAAATTCGAGTTATGTTTCACACTTGTAGAAAAAAATAATAAAAGCTGAAGTGGCCAGTGGCACAACTGTCTAAAAGTATCGTTTGTGAGCATAATTTTACACAGAACCACACTGTATTGACAGTTTAAAGCAGATTAAAAATAAATAAATTAAGTCAGCAGCTACAAATACTCCAGCTGCTGACTTTTAAAAATCAAACACTTGCCTGTCCCAGGGTCCAGCGATGCGGGGGAACAAATATCCACTGCTCTCCCCCTCCTCTTTGCGGCACCGGCATTTTCACTGTGGGTACTCGGCTGTGGCTTCACAGCTGGGCACGCACTGCGCATGAGCGGGCCACACTGCACACTGTGACTGGCCGGGCAATCATCTCGGACCTGTGACATGTCCCAGATAATTGCAGAGAGGGTGGGGGAAGAGGTGAACTTTCTTTCTGGCGCTGCGGAGCCCCGGCAGGAAGTGGGAGCTGGAACCCTCAGAAAAGAGGGTTTCCACCCCCCCCCAAAAAAATGTCAAGCCAAATGTGGCATGTCAAGGGGTCACCTTCCCTTAAAATGGAAGTTTCATTTTTTGGTGGAACTCCACTTTAATAAAGTTGAATTAAAAGTTAAAACAAAGTGAACAAAAAAATAAAAAAATACCACTCTATATTCCTAAACCCCCATCTCATCAAAGTATCTCACATTTTTCCCAAAATTTCCAAAATATAGACATCAGGAATGTGTTTGTTAGAAATTGGTTAGCATTGGGTTTGTACACAAGCCCTTGAATAAATAGCAGATAGAAATAGTCAAGGTGGGTTTTATCTTGCAAAAAAGTGTACCATTTTTGAGAGGCAATAGGCAAATATATTGCTTAGTGGCTGGACAGTTAGTAAGCAGCTTGGTTAAGTAACATTTTAACATTGAGAAATTAGCATTTCCTTTTATTGAAATAAACATTGAAATATATTATCTGATAGACACTAACTACAGATATTGTTTAGTGATTAGACAGTATGCACAGAATCTGATGCAGTTGTACATAGTAACTTATTGGCTTGTTCAATACAACTTTGACAATAAAACCTAGAAGGTGTACAGCTGCACCAGATTCTATGTGCACCAGTTTTAGTAAATCTTATCCTATGTAAGAAGCTTAGCTAGTCAACAATAAAAGAGGTAGAGACAGTTAAATTAACATTGTTTACTTGACAGACAATAGGCGCAAATATTGTTCAGTAGCTAGAAAGTATGGGGTTTATTTCTGCATAGAAACCAATCAGCTTCCAGGTTTTATTGCCAAAGCTTAATTGAACAAGCTGAGGTTAGATGCTAATGGGTTTCTCTGCAGAAGTGAGACTGATTTTGCACTCTCCAGCTTTAAAGTGTTAGAAGATTATTAGGAATGGTAAGAGGAAGAGATGCAGCAGATTTTATCTTGAAATAAACATTACAGTGTATTATTCAATAAATAATAGCCACAAATAGTCTACAGTGGCTGGTCAGAATATAGGCAGTTTGGTTAGGCTGCAATATAAGATGAAGAGATGAGTTATGTTTTATCTGAAAGCCCAACTCCATTCAAAATCTAGTTTTTAATCATCCCTACCTCCCTTCCCCTTTAACCCATCCTGCTAGATGTTATTTTTTGCCAACCTGGTGTCTTTTATATCTACTTGAGTACCTATATCCAGATCCTTCACTGACATTGTTTCCCCTTGCATTGGTCAATAATCCAGGGCCACAGGTTAATGCTTGCAAGCTGTTTCTCTTTACTCCCTTAAGTCCAACATCAGTCCCCTTCTGGATCCATTGCCCATCAGTGAAACGTATCATTGCCCATCAGTGCATCCCATCATTGCCCATCAGTGCAGTGTATCAGTGTCCATCAGTGCACAGTATCAGTGCTCATCAGTGCAACATATTATTTCCCATCAGTGCAGCGTATCATTGCATCAGTGCAGCGTATCATTGCCCATCAGTGCAGCATACCATTGCCCATCAGTGCAGCATATCATTGCCCATCAGTGCAGCATATTATTGCCCATACGTGCAGCATATCATTGGCCATCAGTGCAGTATATCAGCATTTATCAATGCAACGTATCAGTGCCCATCAATGCAATGTATCAGTGCCCATCAGTGCAGCGTATCATTGTCAATCAATGCAGCCCACCATTGCCTATCAGTGCAGCATTCTATTGCCCATCAGTGCAGCATTCTATGCAGCAAATCATTGCCCATCAGTGTAACATATCATTGCCCATCAGTGCAGGGTATCACTGCTCATCAGTGCAGCATACCATTGCCCATCAGTGCAGCATACTATTGCCCATAAGTGCAGCATAACATTGCCCATCAGTGCAGCATATCATAGCTCATCAATTCAGCCTATCATTGTCCATACATGCAGCCTCATCAGTGCCCAGCAATGCATCAGGGAGGAATCAGGTGGATCTGCCGGCCAGACGACACAGAGCAGGGATTTCCCGCTAAGACGCGGATTGTATGTGAATAGCCACCACTGTCAAACTAAGTCCCGCCTCCTAGACCGGCTACTCTGATAGCCAGCACACAGGTCCAATGCCGGTCCAGGAGGCATGACTTTGTTTGACAGCCGCTGGCTATTCATATACATGCTGCATCTTAGGGGGAGATCCCTGCTCATCCAGCTGCACGATCCTTCTGCCTGATCCTTCTGACAAGTTATAATAAACTGTACCATTAAATGCTATATTGCTTTCTATTTTACATAGGCATGTTTTTCTTTTCTATTAGTTTTTATTGTTTTTTTTTTTTTTAAAGTATAACACAGACAAAGTACAAAGGTACATAGAAAGGTATAAAGTACAAAATATAAATGAGTAAAACACAGTTTAAGGTCCATAGTTCAGTACAGAAATAAACTATTTACATTTACATTTACATCGTACATTAGTGAGCAGAACCTCATATCTATGATGCAATTTTATAATCTCAAAGGTTACTGACAGGTTTGGTACTGTATCAGACTTCCACTTCTTTGCTATAAGCAGTCTAGCTGCCAATAGGATTTGGATAACTATGATATGCACATGGGAGGGAATGTATCTATGCCAAGATTAAGGATTACAAGGCCAGGGTCTGGAGATGTAAGGACATTAGTAATGGTAGAAATGAACCCGAAAACAATCCACCAGAAGCTGTTAAGGTGCTTACAGGTCCAAAATATATGCACAAGATGACCAGTATCTCTCCAGCAAAGCAGGGAGGAGTTTGGAAAAAATGTAGAGATATGATGAGGGGTAGATACCACCGTAGTGCAATTTTGTGGGATAATTCCCAATGCTTAAAACAGTGAGAGGCTTTGTGTATTGACGTGAATGCAAGGGTCCTGTCATAAATCAGGTGTGACCAGAATCGCGTGAACTGCGACAGAGGACACCAAAACGTACTGTATATAAGGTGAATAATAATAATGTTTATTGAAGATAAGTGATAAATAAGTAAAACTCCCCAAATACAAACAGTGCACAACCAACTAAACAGAAACCCACAGACAACAAATAATTATATACAGCCAAAGGGAAGTACCAGAATCATACATGTTAGCCAGGCCAGGGTCATACACAGAGGATCAGCAGATAAACAAAGGACAGGACAGGAGAGGGGGGAGGTGGAAGGGATCAGGTTACAGGGCAGGGATGCAAGGGAACAGGAACACAGGAGGGAAAGGATCAGGATAGCCTCTGGATTAGAATCGGGTACGGGTACAGCCTAAGGATCAGGATCAGGATCAGCGTCAGATTCAGGTTACAGGCTAGCAGGTCAGGGCACAAGGACGATACTAAGGCAAACATGTGAATGCTTGCCAGGTATTTATATGCATGTCTATAATTAGCCTCAAGGGACAACTGATCGCAGGAGGTTCTCTCTGCTCCACACTGCCGGGAGATTCCCGCTGGTGAACACCGGTTCTATGGCCCAAGGATCTAACAGTGCCACCAGCAGGTGAATCCCTCTACTACAGATCCTGAGTGTTAGAAGACACACGCTGGTGGACACCAGTACTGCGATCCATGGGACTGACAGTGCCACCAAAGGGTAAACCCTTTCCTGAAAGTACCCCTCAAAGGAGCGAGCTCCGGACGCTCCAACTACTGTTAATTGTACATAGTCCATGGCATCAAGCTGAACAATGGATGGGGGTACATCAGGCTGGGCAGCAGGCACTTCAGGCTGGGCATAAGGCACTTTAGGCTGGGCATCAGGCACCTCAGGCTGGGCAACAGGCACTTCAGGCTGGGCAACAGGCACTTCAGGCAGGGCAACAGGAACATCAAACTGGGCCTCGGACATCAGATCCTCAAACCAGAAAGCAGGTGCTGGAACATCAGGCTGGGCAGCAGACTGGACGGCAGGCTGGGTAACAGGCACCAGCTCAGAAAGCTGAGCAATGGGCCTGGCCCAGCATGCTGGGTAACATGCTCCGGATCAGCAAGCCGGACTCCGGGCACTGGTCCAGAGTGTTAGAACATACGACACTGGTAACAGGTGAACTCTTCCCTGACAAGTCCATTGAGCAGAAGTATATAATTTTCCAATATCTAGTTGACCTTTTTGGTAAGGGGACAACTTAGTGTAAGTGAGTTTATCTTGAAATATATTATAGAATATGAATATGGTTTTGGATTGGGTTGGGGTTGAGTTAAGGAATTTCCAGGCCATAGAGTGGCTAGAAAGTTCAAGTTTCTGAGAAGTGTTGAGAAAGTGGGAAAATTGGAGGTATTGGTAGTAGTCCAAAGGTGGGAGGTCAAAAGCTCTAGTCAACTTCTTTAATGTTCTCTATATGCCTGTATTGAGGCTTGTATTGTAGATGGGAGTTGATTTAGAGGATAAGGGTTTAGGGTATCTGTCAGGATAAGAGATTAAACACTAAAACCAGCACTCATGAGACTCAAACACATGTAAGCTTAATAGCAAAAGTGAAACTAGGTCCATTTATTATTCACAATAGGGTATAATCAGTCCAATACAAACATAGATGAAGATAAAAATCACAGCTTGCAGTTCACAATTGACAATGCTGACATCCACGATCCATAGAGCAAATTGGCTGCTGTAAAAATTCCTCATGGTCCGGATCGTGGTGCAAGGTGAAAAATATATTAAGAAGGGGTTGCGTTGACAACGCGTTTCGCGTTCTTTGCGATTTTTCAAAGTCTGGACTTTGAAAAAGCACATTGAGCGTGAAGCGCGTTGTCAAGGCAACCCCTTAATATATTTTTCACCTTGCACCACATTCTGGTCCATAAGGAATTTTTACAGCAGCCAATTTGTCCCTTTCCACAAGCCGGTTAAGTGCATCTAGGATTCTTTACATAGAGTGGACATTTTTACAATTCTCCGTCAGAGAGCAGCAGCGTATCAATGTCTATAGTGGAAGAACGTGTCCCACGGCACATTCAACCCATATCACTGCTCGAATCCTTAGACGCCAGCCGGCGTCGCAGGCATTTGATGTTATCCACCTGGAGGGATGGAGGTGGTGTGTTTTCCTCATCCTAGCTGAGCCACTGTGCCGGTTTACATTGTTTATGTTGGAGGGCCCCCCATTCTCGACTGCCGCCGGCCTGCTAACGGAATCCAGTTTTAAGGTACTGTGTTACACACCACAATCTATCTACAGGAGCCTTTTGAGCTACACTAAAAACTTTAACTCCTCTTTGCTCTATGGATCGTGGATGTCAGCATTGTCAATTGTGAACTGCAAGCTGTGATTTTTATCTTACGGATAACCTTTTTATCTTCATCCATGTTTGTATTGGACTGATTATACCCTATTGTGAATAATAAATGGACCTAGTTTCACTTTTGCTATTAAGCTTACATGTGTTTGAGTCTCATGAGCGCTGGTTTTAGTGTTTAATTTGTGTATAATTGGTACTTCTGGGTACGATTTCATCCTGCTGCTCTGGACTCATATATTTTCTCTCTTAGAGATTTTTGCAACCTCCTGAACTATTATAATTTTTATTATCATTATCCACTATTCTTAGCGCTAGTGTTTCTTGCTGGTTTTTGTCAGGATAAGAGAGTTAAGTTCCCGAACAAGGACTTATGGTTGCCTCTATTTCCCCTCAGAAAATACAGGCGGAGGGAGAGAACCAGTGTTTGAGTTGTGTAAGCATTAATGTGTGGAAATAGTTTTGGAGACCCACCTGCAGTTCTGTGTTTATTGAGGAGAGCATGGGAGCATCGGGGGGGCATTTGGACTGCCAAAGAATTTGTTTAAGTGTGCTCTGTAAGGCTCTTAGGTGGTTGTTTTTGGAGTATGGGTAGTGTGTGGAATATATACAGAATCTGAGGGAGGCATAGCATCTTAAAATAGGCCATGCACCCAGACCAAGATAGCTCTACCTTAGCCTAGTGTTTAGTCTCTTTGGAAATTTTGTCAACCAAAGATAAATAATTAGCATCTACTACTGTAGGTTTGCAGGGTCTGCTGTTAGCAGGAGCCCTAAATATGGAATATTGGAGTTAGTCCATGAGTATGGGAAAGATTATTGGAGTTTAGTTATGAGGGAGAGGTTAGTTAGGTTCATGGGTAGGATCAGTGTTTTTGTAAAGTTGACCTTGTAGTAGGATATGTTGCTAAAGGTGGATAGAACATTATGTGCAGTGGTCAAGGAAGTAGCTGGGTTAGTTAGGCAAAGAATGACATTGTCCGCAAAGAGGCTTATGGTATAGGGTCTATTTTGAAAAATAAATCCCTGTATGTTGGGTGCAATTTGATCATCTCCACCAGGGGTTCCATAAAGAGAATAAATATGGAGGATGACAGTGGGCAGCCTTGCCTTGTCCCATTGGTTATGGGGAATGATAGAGAAAGGATATTGGAAGTGTACTTGCGCAGATGGGGCAGAATATAAGGCTAGAATAGCGAATATCATTGGGCCTGAGAAGCCAAAATGTTGAAGTCTCTGAGTCATGTACCCCCAGTGGTCTCTATCATATGCCTTATCCATGTCCAGGGAGAGGAGTAGAGAAGGAACTTGATGGATCATTGAATAATGCATAATATTTATGATTCTGTGTGTGGCATCTAACGCATGTCTACGAGAGGTTTTGTGCTTTCAGTTGTTTGATTTCCTTTAATAGTTCTTCTACTTTCTAAGTCATCTGTCTTTTAAACCGGGAGCTCAGTTGCAAAAGTATGCCTCTGATATTTGCCTTGTGGGCACACCACAAGATAGAGGGGTCAGAAACAGAACCAGCATTATATGAAAAAAAAATCAGTTAAATGTTTAGCAATGTATGAGTTTGAAGGTTATGTGAATTTGCACGCCAGATTAATATTAGGTTAAAAGGTTTTTCCTCCTTTACAACAGTAGATACGTGAGCACAAAATCGTGTGTATGAAGGAGGAAGACACAGATTGTAATAAAACTTTATCAAGTAAAATCAAGTCTATAGAAGAGTAAGTATTATGCCTGGGTGAATGGAAGGTAAAGTCACGTTCGTTTGTGTGTTGACATCACCAGCATCATATAAATCGTTGTCGTGTAGGAGAGGTTGTAGAGAGGGTGGAGGTCGCTTAGCTTTGGAAGTGGAATCTAGATGAATGTCAGCAGTGAGATTAAAATCTCTGCATATGATTAAGGCACCTTTCTTCAGAGTAAAGATCTTGCAAAATGTTTTGTGAAGGAAGCGGGTTTTGTAGCTATTTGGTGTATAAACGTTAGCTAATGTGTAGAGTTTGTTTTTCAGTTCAAGATGATGATCAGATATTCCACATGAAGCTCCTGAAGATTAAAAGCTACAGAGTTTTCAATGGCTATGAGGACTCTATTTCTCTTTGTAAGTGTTGAGGCCTTAAAAATGTGAGGAAAAAGTTTGTGGTAAAAAGCTGGGTGTGGGTAGCTTGGAAGTGGGTTTTCTGAATGCATAGGACATCACCTTTAAGCTTGAGGGCCTCTCTCCACAATGATGACCTCCTTGCTGGGTGGTCTAGCCCATTAATGTTAAAGGAAACAATATGAAGAACCATTTTCAAAGAATTAAATAAGTGATTAAAGAGTACCTCATATTCCTATGGTATCCAGGGGAGCATATGTCCATTTGGATAGGGTCTCTGGAGTAGAAGGTATGAGTCTGGTCGACAGGTAGTGAGCAGGCTGTGGAATGGGAAGTATTCTTCAATGAAGAACTGGACCATAAACAGTAAGGCCGTGTACACACGGTCGGACAAAACCGATGAGAATGGACCAAGGTTCAGTTTCACCGATCCAAACCGACCGTGTGTATAGCCCATCGTGCTTCAAAATCGAACCAATGGACCGCTGCCCGATCGGTCCAAACCGATGGTTAGTACAGAAAGCATCGGTTCAAAACCTGTGCATGCTCAGAATCAAGTCGACGCATGCTTGGAAGCATTGAACTTCGTTTTATTCAGCACGTCGTGTGTTTGACGTCACCGCGTTCTGACCTGATCGGTTTTTGGAACGATGGTGTGTACGCACATCAGACCTTCAGGCCACTTCAGCGGTGAACCGTTGGAAATGGCCCGTCGGACCATTCTTATCGGTTTGGAACGACCGCGTATACGCGGCCTAATAGTGAGATTGAAAAATGTAAACCAATGTGGAAAATCAAGAAAACCAGTATATGGTAACAGCATAAAAAATTAATATTCCAACAGGAATCCACTGGCAGAAGAACTGCACATTACAGTAGGGGGTCCATTTGTGGGCTGTGAGCTCCATAGGATGTTACAGGAATCAAGTTGTTTAGGAATAGCATAGATGGTGAGGTGATTATGAGTTGTGTTTTTTGTTGCATCGCTTGTGGGACACCAGGCTCCAATCATCTTGGGTGTCCAGCTTGGGAGGAGGAGATTGGTATGGAGGTTTCTGTTAAGGAAGTATGTCCCAAAAGTGAAGTAGGTTTACTCCTTCATCGAGGGAGGAGATCACAGAGGATGCGCCATCTCTGGTGATAGTTAGCTTGGTGGGGTACACCCAGCGGTAGACAATTTTATGATTTTGCAAGGCCTTGGTAATGGGTAGCAAAGCCTTGCATTTCTGCATTGTGTGCTGGGACAGGTCTGCAAAGATTTGAATAGTTGCATATTTGGCTGGAGGTTGCGAAAAGCCATTATGAACTGGTCCTTAATATGGTAGAAATGTACTTGCATCAATACATCTCTAGGAACATTATCAGCTAGAAAGGATGGTTTAGGTACTGTAGGAGGTGAATTCTGTCTATCACTAGCTTGGCATCAGGAGAAGAGGGTAGGAATTATTTCATAAGTTCACAGACATATTGACGCAACTGGATATAAAAAAAGAGAAAGGAAAAGGCGATTTTTCCAAAAAGAATACTTCAAGAAGGAACTGCCAAAAGTAAAGGACTAAAATTTCTTTATTCAATTTCCACAAAAGATTCTAGCAATTGATAAATAAGTAATTACACCCACCTCCACCACATTTACCTAAAATTAGACAATTGTCTTAATGGACACAGGTGGCCACCACAAAACAACCATATGCACCCCTTAACACTTATACAAAGTTTAATCTCTCACAACAGTCATTGGATTAAATTAATGGATAAACCAGCTAATGATAACCTATGTAGAACGTTCATGCATTTAATTCCAAATGGGTAAAGTTAGAAGAGTACTGCTGCTAGCCCTTCAGGGACAGTGCATATAAATTGCTATAGACACCTTTTGCATGAATTAGGCACACACAGTTGCTAGTTGACATTCCACTTCATAGTAGATATGTGCATTCCCGTTCGTACGAATGTCATTTTCGTACGAAAACTTTCATTTTCGTACCCGCGGAATAATGTGTACATACGAAAAAATTAAAGCACCAAAATACGAAAATGACGGGATTACGAATGAGCCGCATAACGAACAACCGCAAATACGAACGAACGATCCGACGAAAATACGACAAAACGAAAACGGCAAAAGAACGAAAATGACATCTATAACAAAAGATTTGCATTCTGTATTTTTTTTTTAATCCTTTTTCTGTTCGTATGTTCATATGACATCTATAACAAAAGATTTGCATTCTGTATTTTGTTTGAATCCTTTTTCTGTTTGTATGTTCATATGACATCTACAGTATAACAAAAGATTTGCATTCTGTATTTTGAATTCCTTTTTTCTGTTCGCAATTTGGTTTCAAAATACAGAATGCAAATCTGTTGTTATAGATTTCATATGAACATACGGACAGAAAAAGGATTCAAACAAAATACAGAATGCAAATCTTTTGTTATAGATGTCATATGAACATATGAACAGAAAAAGTATAAAAAAAAAATACAGAATGCAAATCTTTTGTTATAGATGTCATTTTAGTTTTTTTGAATGGGCAGTGAGTGTAGTTAGTGAAGCAGCTTCTCTTTTGTGCTGAGTACAGTAGTACAGTAAAGCCAAATAAACTTTTCTATGGAATTTCGTCTGAAGGGAGATCAGTTGGCCAGACTTTTGAACCTGGAACCCAAAAATGGTTTTCTGATGGAGTTTAAAAACGAACGAACGTTCGGAAAAACGATCGTTTTTATGTTTGTTAAAAAAGTCTGACCAAGTGTATGGGGCTTAACAATAGTTAATATGGATGAGCCGCATGTTGAAAGTGCCGCGAATCCCACGCTATATTTACAAAAGTACAAAATGACGAAAATTCACGAAAATTATTGTCTAACAAGTAACGAACATGAATTAAACAGAATAACAAAACATCCCACATGTACAAAAATAAAACGGTAACCAAAATACGAAACGATCGGAATACGAAAAAATCACGTTGTACGAAAAACGAACGGGAACAAACAGGAAAACGGGCGTCTTACGAAAAACGAACGGAAAGAAACCTACGGAACGATACGAAACGGAACAAAATAATACAAAAAAAATTTCTGTGCACATGTCTACTTCATAGAGCAAATGGACATTGAGATGACAGGTGAGAAAACATTAAAATCTGTATATATGGATGTTCTCCTCAGCACAAGTGGAAGTAAATACAGCTCACTGTTTTCTGCTTGTCAGGTGTCGCTCTCATCCAAGTCCATAGGTGCTCGGCGGACTTGCAATGTATATGTGGATTGAGTCTAGGCCACTCCGTATAGAGGGGGAATCTTAGTCCAGTTTTAAAAAGGCAGGAAGTGTACCAGCGTTTCATACAGTGCTGTCCAGACCATAGCTATAGAGGTCTCGTATAAGGCACGCAGCGTCTCTTCAGGTAACCCGGAAAAAATCAGAGGATTAGCTTGGTGGATGGAACATCTGTGCCCTCAAAGCGAGGAGCATGATGATGTAATTCTTACACGTTTCACCCGTGACCAAGCTTCTTCAGAGCAACTGGGCAGGTATGATGGACTCAGGGATGCCAGAAATGTTCACATTGAGTGATCCTCTAAATCACCTACTTTAGCTTTGAGCCAGGCCACTTCATCTGACTGATCATTATGAGCGTCTATAAGGGAGTTATGAGAAGTGGCACATTCCCCCATTTTCTTCTCCACATGATCCACCTGTCCTCCTAATGCTTACATCTCAACTTTAAAGTTTTGGATGCAGGATATCGCATCAGTATAGAGGGAGCTATGTATGTCCTCCCTGGTTGTGTAAATAACCCTGCGCTGCCAATATAGAGTGTAGTTGCTAACATGGCCGGTTGGAAAAAGCAAAAAAACAAATGGGTGTATAAGTGTAGCGCTTAAACAATGCAAAATGTGATATCAAGCATTGTATACAATAAACAAATGACACAAATGATAATAACTGACAGTGACTAAGTGATAGTGGCTCACTGTAATATGAACAATCAAATATAGTGTACCATAAATAATGAACTAAAGTCCATAAATAAAAAATTTAAAGAATAAATAGTCCACCAAGTGCCAGGAAAAAAGAAAATGAAGTATGAAGATTGAAGAAAAGAAAGCAACTTCCAGGTGTTTCTTGAAAACACAAAATCGTGACTTCTACCCACCACCGGTAAAATTGTGAGCTTACCGGAAAGGATGGACTCAGGGGGACATATGTCTCTGTGAATCAAAACGAGCATGTGTGGAATAAACCAATATATCGATAACTGGAAGAATCCTAGTTAGATGTACACCATGACCTCCGATCACCGATGGTAAAGATGCAGCAAAACATACAGTGGGAATCGGTGCTGGATACCGAAACTTATTCTCAGTGAATATCTCTATGCTGCTTGCTGTGCCAAATGCCTCAGAGTTTAAGGGGAACTTATTCTCAGTGAAAATCTCTATGCTGCTTGCTCTGCCAAATGCCTCTGAGTTTAAGGGGACATTTCCCCTTAAACTCAGAGGCATTTGGCAGAGCAAGCAGCATAGAGGTATTTACTGAGAATACGTTTCGGTATCTAGCACCAATTTCCACTGTATGTTTTGCTGCATCTTTACCATCGGTGATCGGAGGTCATGGTGTACATCTAACTAGGATTCTTCCAGTTATCGATATCTTGGTTTTTTCCACACATGCTTGTTTTGATTCACGGAGTCATATGTCCCCCTGAGTCCATCCTTGCCCGGTAAGCTCACAATTTTACCGGTGGTGGGTAGAAGTCACGATTTTGTGTTTTCAAGAAACACTTGAAAGTTGCTTCATTTTCTTCAATCTTCATAATTCATTTTATTTTTTCCTGGCACTTGGTGGATTATTTATTCTTTCAATTTTTTATTTATGGACTTTAGTTCATTATTTATGGTACACTATATTTGATTGTTCATATCACAGTGAGCCATTATCACTTAGTCACTGTCAGTTATTATCATTTGTTTATTGTATACAATGCTTGATATCATATTTTGTATTGTTTAAGCGCTTTACTTATACACCCATGTCCTCCCTGGTTGTATCCAGAATGGGCTGATAGGGTCTATGAGCACTCTTGTATTATCTGTTTATTAGCAGCTTCTGCAGGAGGGGAATCTGCTGCCAGCCTGAGATTGAATTTAGCAGGGCTGCATGAGGTTGGTGTGGATATGCTGGGTGTGCTCCGCTGAGAACCAGGGTGCAGGTTGGAGCCATGTGAGGCAGCAGGAGAGCCACTGGTGGCAGTGACCTGTGGAAAGAAGGTTCTTTTGGCTGGGCAGCATTTTGCCATTTGCAAGTCATGGTGGAAGGTAAGGCGGGTTATTAGGGAGCATCTGTCTTTGCTGGGTCAGAGTCTGGGTCAGAGTCTCACCTCTGTAACGGAGGATTTCCGGTGCTGGAACAGAGCTTCTCTCTCAGGCGGCCATTCAGCAGCATGGTAGCCAGGCCCCCCAGTTTTTTTTTATTTTGTTGTATGCAATGTACACTTTAAAGCCCAAATGAACCCTCAGTTTTTTTTCCCACTTCAGACTCCACCAAAAACAAAAGGAAGGCAGCGAGACTTGCTCACGGTTCATTTGCCCATTACGTCTCTTCTATGGTTTTGCATCATGTGTGTTTTTTTCCCCTTGTCTTTGTTATATTTTATTTATTTTCTTATTATTTCTTATTTCTTTTATTTTATTTCTTTACTTATTGTTTCTTATGTTTTTTTTCCCCCATAAAAGAAAAAAAGGGGTTGTTAATACATCTGTATATTCGTGGAAACTAATTCCCTTCCCCTTCCCAACCCCTCCCTTCCGACCTCTCTCACTTGGCTCTTCCCTACTAACGGCTGCTTTTCAGCTTCTATGTCCTTCCACAATGTTACCTCATACCATAGATGTATAGTTTTAGCTTTAGGTTTAGGCGCCCATCGCTTCTGCATATCCCATTGTATGCTTAAACCCTTTCCACTTCTCCCACTTTTCTTCAAACTCCTCCCATTTCTCTTCATCCCTATATCTTAGATATTCCAAATTATAAGTTTCCTCAACTCTATTACACCACCCTCTCAAAGATGGACTCTCCAGTTCTTGCCAGTTACGGGATATTTGGATCTTTGCCGTGTTGTGGAGTCAGTGTCTTCAGGTACTGTTTAGTTGGGATTCGGGACCCGTGTAGTACACAAACCCATGGGTCATCAGGGAGTTCCTCATTTGATATTTCTCTAATTTTTTGTCTAATCTCCCCCCAATATTTTCTAATTTTGGGACATGTCCACCAAATGTGGGCCATGGATCCCACCTCATTGAACCCTCAGTTTAACCCTTTCACTGACAGAGCTGTTTTTGCAGATTGTTTTGCATATATAAATAAAAAAATCACTTTAGATATTGGGATAGGTAATCTTTTACCGGCCGTGTGAGGATTTTTATTAGCTTTAAAGTAATCCCAGGCCACCAAAGTGGCCGCAATAGTTGGAATCTTCCTAATGGGTGACTGTTTATCAAGAAGAGGAGATAGCAGAAGGTTTTTAAGCTCACCGCTACCCACTTGAGATTGTTCTGCTCTAGACCAATGAATATGGTCCGAAACCCTAAACCACGACTTGGTCTGGTCCAGTATTGCCGCCATGTGATAATCTTTAACATTGGGAACTCCCATGCCCCCCCACTCTTCTATGCTTCATCAAAACATTAAGGGAACATCTAGCCCTTTTCCCTTCTCAAATGAATTGGGATATCAAACGTTGCATCTTCACATAAAAAGTAGAAGGCAGCATAATCAGAAGTGCCCTGAAGTAGTACAGCAGCCTGGGGAGCAATAACATCTTATATGCCGCCAGTCTGCCAGACCAGGACAGATAAAACTTTTTAAATCTATTCATCTCTTCAGAGAAACTGTTCAATAGGGGCAGAAAATTATCACTGTACAATTGTGAAAGGGGGTTAGTCAGAGATATACCTAGATACTGGATAGAGCTAGTTGCCCAGGGAAATGGAAATCGCTTTTGGAGTTGGGACTTCACTTGATTACTCGCTGCCAGACCTAAAATGCTTGCATTGACCTTATAATATGATACTGCATTAACCACTTAAGGACCGCCTCCTGCACATATACGTCGGCAGAATGGCACGGCTGGGCACATGTACGTACAGGTACGTCCTGTACCAGTACCCAGCCATGGGTCGTGGGCGCGCGCCCGCGACCCGGTCCGAAGCTCCGGGACCGCGGACTCACAGACCGATGGAGTCCCGCGATCGGTCCCCGGAGCTGAAGAACGGGGAAAGCTGTGTGTAAACACAGCTTCCCCGTTCTTCACTGTGGTGCCAGCATCGATCGTGTCATCCCTTTTATAGGGGAACGCAATCGATGACGTCACACCTACAGCCACACCCCCCTACAGTTATAAACACACTTCAGGTCACACATAACCCCATCAGCGCCCCCTGTGGTTAGCTCCCAAACTGCAATTGTCATTTTCCCAATAAACAATGCATTTTAAATGAATTTTTTGCTGTGAAAATGACAATGGTCCCAAAAATGTGTCAAAATTGTCCGAAGTGTCCGCCATAATGTCGCAGTCATGAAAGAAAATCGCTGAACGACCGCCATTAGTAGTAAAAATTTTTTTTTATAAAAATGCAATAAAACTATCCCCTATTTTGTAAACGCTATAAATTTTGCGCAAATCAACCGATAAACGCTTATTGCGATTATTTTTACCAAAAATAGGTAGAATAATACGTATCAGCCTAATCTGAGGAGAAAAAAATGTTTTATATATTTTTGGGGGATATTTATTATAGCAGGAAGTTAAAAATATTGTTTTTTTTTCAAAATTGACGCTCTATTTTTGTTTATAGCGCAAAAAATAAAAAACGCAGAGGTGATCAAATACCACCAAAAGAAAGCTCTATTTGTGGGAAAAAAGGACGCCAATGTTGTTTGGGAGCCACATCGCACGGCCGCGCAATTGTCAGTTAAAGCGACGCAGTGCCGAATCGCAAAAAGGGGCAAGGTCCTTTACCTGCATTTTGGTCCGGGTCTTAAGTGGTTAAACACTTCTAGAATTTTGTTAAACTTTACCAGGAACTGAGCTGGTTCAGATAGTGACAGAATCACGTCATCCGCAAATAATGTCATAGTATGTTTTTCTGTGCCCACACTGATTCCTACGATTTGAGATTGGGTTCTAATTTTTTCAGCTAAAGGTTCCATCACCAGGGCAAAGATCAGGGGCAACAAAGGGCACCCCTGCCTTGTGCCATTAGTGATTGGAAATTGGTCCGAAAAAATGCCATCGTTAAATACCATAGCAGATGGGTTAGAATACAGAGCCGAAATAGCTGACCCTATCTGGCCTGTTAGTCCAAATTTAGAAAGAACCTGGGATAGATAGCCCCAATGGACCCTATCAAAGGCCTTCTCAGCGTCCAATGACAGGAGCACTTAGGGCCTCTTCCCTTCCAACCCAACATGCATAAGGTTAAGAATACTTCTAGCTGCGTCAGTGGCCTGTCTCCCTGCCACAAAACCCACCTGATCCGACTTAATAAATGTGGGGAGCAGACACGCCAACCTGTTGGCAAAAAGTTTGGCATAAACTTTTAAGTCAACGTTTAGAAGAGATATTGGTCTAAAATTCTGCACTCTGTCTGGCTCCTTCCCCGGTTTGGGCAAGGTGATAACAGTGGCCTGCAACATTTCAGATGGGAATGAAGAGGAAGTAGCAGCAGCTTGGAAGACTATATGCAAAATCGGAAATAATATACCCGCAAATTTTTTATAGTACTCCGAAGAGTAACCATCCGGACCAGGAGACTTTTTGGTAGGGAGCTTAGAAAATGGTCTCTCCAATTTCCAAGATCGAAATTGGACGGTTTAAATTAGCCAGGTCAGACTGGGAAAGCTTAGGTAAAGAGATATTTGAGAGGAATCCTTCTATGGCCTCCGGGGTTGGTTGAGTAGTACTTGGGTCCTCTTTCAAATTATATAAGCTTCGATAATAGCTACTAAATGCGTCAGCTATGTATTTGGGATTAGTCAGTTTGGGTGAAATAAGTGGGGGATTTGTTTAAGCACTTTGGGCCAGATTCACAAATGAGATACAACAGCGTTTCTCCTGATATGCCGTCGTATCTCTGTTTCTATCTATGCGACTGATTCATAGAATCAGTTACGCATAGATATCCCTAAGATCTGACATGTGTAATTGTTTTACACTGTCGGATCTTAGGATGCAGTACCGCGGCCGCTGCTGGGGGGAGTTTGCGTCGTAAACCAGCGTCGGGTATGCAAATTAGGAGTTACGGCCGATCCACAACGGTTTTTCACGTTCGCTACGTCGCCGCTAGTCTAGGTTCCCGTCGCAAAGTTACACTTTTTTTTTGGTGCCCTAACTTTAGTCAGCAAGTGTATTGCTGTCTAAAGTCTGGCCGTCGTTCCCGCGTCGAAATTCAAAAGTTAACGTCGTTTGCGTAAGCCGTCCGGGAATACGGAAGTAAGCTACGCGCGTCGCCGTTCAAAAAAATTACGTCACGGCGTGCAAAGCACGGCGGGAGTTAAGAAACGGAGCATGCGCAGTAGGTCCGGCACGGGCGCGCGCCTAATTTAAATGGCACACGCCCATTTGAATTGGCCCGAATTACGCCGCCGCAATTCTACGTGAATCTGGCCCTTTATCCTTAAGTTGGTTTGCCAATAATTTACCTGCCTTATTACCGTGTGTAGAAGTTTGCTTTAAGTTTAGTAATATTACGAATGTGCTGGGAAAGGAACAAGCTCCGAAGCGCATCACGAGCCTCAGAAAGCTTGTTGCTAAGGACTATAGATGTTTTTTTTAATTTTGGACCTCTAGATCAGTAATGTCCTTCATTACAGCCTCCAAGTGCTGCGTCCTCTTCCTTCTTAACACTGCACTGTGCTTCATTAGAATTCCTCCAATATACGCTTTATGAGTGTTCCATAGTACAAACGGGTCAACTTTTGGTCTAGCAGTGACATCTCAATATCTATAGAGATCTCAGGATCCAACAACAACTGAGAGTCAATCTTCCATCTGTTAGCACGGGTCATGAACCCATGACTCCCCACTGTAATGGATACTGGAGCATGGTCAGTCCATGTTATATTACCAATTTCTGATGGCGTGCGGTTGTAAAGCGGTTAAAGAAGTACCAGTTCAAAATTACAAACAGATTCTACTTAACAACAAACCTACAGTCCCTGTCTTGTTTGCGCCGCCTGTATACTGCTGTTCAAAGTATATAGGGCCGAAAGGGGCTTGTAATGACCGGGGGGGAGGGGGGCGGGGAAACCCATGCTATTTTTCTCAGTGATTTTCATCCATATTGCAGGGACCAGACATTACATTA
Organism: Rana temporaria; assembly: GCF_905171775.1. NCBI lineage: Eukaryota > Metazoa > Chordata > Amphibia > Anura > Ranidae > Rana > Rana temporaria. Next base: position 120,165,102 of record NC_053495.1, read on the forward strand.
AAGCCGCAAGCAGTTTTAAATTACTTTTTTCTTATAGTAATTTCATTTTGTGCAGGGACAGTTCTAAATATGTGCCACTTCACATGCATACTATAGACACCCAGCAGGTACGATATTTAAAGGAATTTTTCATTTTTTTTTTCACTTTAAGCATCATTAAAATCGCTGCTCCAGAAAAAATGACCGTTTTTAAAACGTTTGTTTTTTCATTGACACATGTTCCCTGGGGCAAGACCCGGGTCCCCAAACCCTTTTTATGACAATAATTTGCATATTAGGGCTTTAAAATGAGCACTTTTGATTTCGAACGTTCGAGTCCCATAGAAGTCAACGGGGTTCTAAATGTTCACGCGAACATTCGGTCCGTTCGAAGGTTCTGGTGCAAACTGAATGGGGGGGTGTTCAAGCTCATCCCTACACTTGATACCAACCTACAACCATTTGTTATTGACCTTTGGCTTGTTCCATGACTACGCTTAAGCTTGATCCCAACCTGCAGCCAAATCTTACCAACCTTTGGCTTGTTTACTAACTATGCCTCTGCTTAAAGTGATTGTAAAATCTTGTTTTTTTTGCTCTAAAAATAACAAACATGTTATACTTACCTGCCCTGTGCAAAGGTTTTGCACAGAGAAGCCCATATCCTCCTCTTCTCATGTCCCTCTTCTTCTCTCCTGGCCCCTCCCTCCTGATGAGTGCCCCCACAGCAAGCAGCTTGCTATGGCGGCACCCAAGCCAAATCTGCATCTACATGTGTCCATTCAGACACAGAGCCCTGGTTCGACCCCACGCCCATCTCTCTCCTGATTGGCTAACTGACTTTGATTGACAGCTGCTGTGACTTGGCTGTGTCTTAGCCAAGGCACTCGTGGACATCGCTGGACAGAGATGGGGCTCAGGTAAGTATTAGGGGGTGCAGGGGCAGCTGCTGCTCACATAAAGCTTTTTAACTTAATGCATAGAATGCATTAAGATAAAAACCTTCAGCCTTTACAACCCCTTTAATCCCTACCTGCTACATCTGCTGGCGGACCCTGGCTTGCTCACTTCCTGGTGGGGTGACTCTGAGGACCCTGGCCTGACACTAGCATGCAACAAAACCCATCTCTAAGATTAGGAGCTCTGGTGAAAACTGGTTAGTGCTTAGACCCTGCACCTCAGGTAAGCTCCTGTCATACACCAGGGATTACCTGTTTGTGTACTTATCCTGGTGGTTGATGGGAGCCTCTCTAATGCTATAGCTGCTGGTCTCTGAACCTGACCATGCCAATTCTATAAGTAAGAAAGGTACTTGGATTAGTACTACAGGCATGTTTAGGTGTGGATCTGCAGTTTTCTATATCGTTTGTATCTGTATGATGCCTATGCTTTTTTAATGATACTTATAAACTAATGCTTCTAACCTTAAGAAATCAGTTAACTTTAACACAAGATACATAATTTACATAGTATCTCTTGTGTTATGTGTAGTATGCAGCAAAAGAGTAGAATGACCAGATGGTTAAGCAATCACTTTGAGAATTATATATCCAATATTAGGACCAACAAGAATACTGGCGTGGCAAGACATGAATCTGAATTATTAAAAAAGAATGACAACCCTATTTGAGGAAAGGGTTGCTTCTCTCTTTTGAGCAGAGAGGAGGTATATGTGTATTAATATTTATTTTCCACCCCCCCTCCCCCCTGGTTTCCCACTTCTCCTTTTCCTTTTTACCACCCATAGGGTTGATTTACTAAAGGCAAATTCACTGTGCACTACAAGTGCACTTAGAAGTGCAGTCACTGTAGATCTGAGGGGAAGATCAAAATGAGGGGAAGCTTTGCTGAATTTATCATCCAATCATGTGCAAGCAAAAATGCTGTTTTTTATTTTCCTTGCATGTCCCCCTCAGATTTACAGCGACTGCACTTCCAAGTGCACTTGTAGTGCAATGTGGATTTACCTTCAGTAAATAAACCCCAGGGTTTTCTTCCTCCTCCAAACATATTTATTTTTACTTTCTTTTTACTTTCCTTCACAATTTCTCTCCTCCTCCTCCTCCTCCCCTCCCCTTTTATTAGACCTCTTTCAGTTTACATCTTAATGACAAATGCAGGTGAACACATCAGTTGGGAGGTCCCAGACAGGGAGTCTGTGTACATGTCCAAAACAATAAAATTTTTAAGAAAATGCCTTCATCATTAGTAAGTGTCTTACACCGTCGTATCCTAAAGTGTACTTTTTAGGCTGACCGCTAGGTGGCGCTTCCATTGCGGTTGGCCTAGAATATGTAAATGAGTAGATACGCCGATTCACGAACGTACGCTTGCCCGACGCAGTAAAGATACGCCGTTTACGTAACGCACTTTCAGGCCTAAAGTTATTCCATCAAATATCTGGAATAGTAATGTTAAGTATGGCCATCGTTCCCGCGTCGAAATTTGAAAATGTTACGTTGTTTGCGTAAGTCGTCCGTGAATAGGGCTGGACGTAATTTACGTCCACGTTGAAACCAATATGACCGTGCGGCGTACTTTACCGCAATGCACACTGGGATATGTACATGGACGGTGCATGCGCCGTTCGTAAAATACGTCAATCACGTCAGGTCCCATTAACATAAAACACGCCCCCCTCAGCCAAATTTGAATTAGCCGCGCTTACGCCCGCCCAATTTACGCTACGCTGCCGTAACTTAGCAGGCAAGTACTTTGTGAATCATGTACTTGCCTCGCTAACTTACGGCGGCGTAAACACGATACACTACGCCGCCGCAAAGTTAGGGCGGTCTTTGTGAATCTAGCTAATTGTGTTATCTGATCTCTATTCCAATTAAAGCATACAACCAAATACAAATACGACAAACAATTTTATTTTTTTTACTTTTATATATACAGTATATCTTAAGAAACCATTGTGATATTTAGCAGGCAGGTGAAAAGGCAGATGGTAGAAGTGGGATTATTTCCAAAAGAAAAAAGTGGCTTTCTAAGTATGTCCCAAAATGCCTTCTCTTGGGGATCTGGCAAATTCTCTGCTGATTTGTAGCGGAAATAAACAAGTTGTAATTTGTTAACGTGCTGTGTAAAACAGCTTGTGTTTTTCACAAACATGCTGACAGTAAGTGATTCGGGGCTCCCGTTCACTAAACTGTTGATTCATATTCAACTCATCCAAAAGTAATTAACAATTATTTTGTTTACATCTGCTTTGATTTAATCTCTCTGGCATCCTGCCAGATCCTGGTTTATCGCACTGCAATCATTAGTTTGTTGGTTGATATGTGCCGTTTTTGTTTTTATTTTAAAATTTTCATTTTCAGGCTGAAGAAACAATTCAATATTTGCTTTAGTACTTAATGCAGTGGCAGATAAAATGTTTTTGCAATAATACTTCTCTGAGGAAGAATTCTTATGATTAGATCATTTTTCAGTCTGCATGTCTATCTTTCTGTTACATACTGTAAGTAAATCATCTTCACTTATAACATTACATATATATATACAGGGCTCAAAAGTCCTGAGCTACTAGCCAGGCCTTAAAGCGGGGGTTCACCCAAAAAAAAATGTAACATTGGATTCAGCCGAGTTGTCAGAATGACTATTTATTTTATTTTATCCCCTTACATACCGTATTTTCACCGCCGCTTCCGGGTATGTCTTCTGTGGGACTGGGCGTTCCTAATTGATTGACAGGCTTCCGACCGTCGCATACAGCACGTCACGAGTTGCCGAAAGAAGCCGGACTGCGAGTCGGCTCTATACGGCGCCTGCGCACCGACGTTCGGCTTCTTTCGGCAACTTGTGACGCGCTGTATGCGACGGTCGGAAGCCTGTCAATCAATTAGGAACGCCCAGTCCCGCAGAAGACATACCCGGAAGCGGCGGTGAAAATAAGGTATGTACGGGAATAAAAAAAAAAAAAAAACAGCCGATTGTCATTCTGACAACTCGGCTGAATCTAATGTTAAAACATTTTTTTGGGGTGAACCCCCGCTTTAAGAGTTACTCGCCACCAGTTGTCCCATTCAACACCTACCTTGCTCCGCCCCTAATTCCGCCCCTAAATGCACCCTCATGAATTATCTCATGAAATTACACTGTTAAATGATTTATGCAGAATTAAGTTACAAAAATAAATATTAACAACAACTTGATCAGTGCCCATCAGTGCAGCCCTGTCAGTGCCATCAGTGCAGCCCGGTCAGTGCCCATCAGTGCAGTCAGGTCAGTGCCATCAATGCAGCCCAATCAGTGCAGTCCGCTCTGTGCCCATCAGTGCAGTCCAGTCAGTGCCCATCAGTGCAACCCAATCAGTGCCCATCAGTGCAGTCCGGTCAGTGCAGCCCGGTCAGTGCCCATCAGTGCAGCCCGGTCAGTGCCCATCAGTGCAGCCCGGTCAGTGCCCATCAGTGCAGTCTGGTCAGTGCAGCCCAGTCAGTGCCCATCAGTTCAGCCCAGTCAGTGCCCACCAGTGCAGCCCAATCAGTGCCCATCAGTGCAGTACAGTCAGTGCAGCCCAGTCATTGCCCATCAGTGCAGCCCAATCAGTGCCCATCAGTGCAGTCTGGTCAGTGCAGCCTGGTCAGTGCCCATCAGTGCAGCCAGGTCAGTGCCCATCAGTGCAGTCTGGTCAGTGCCCATCAGTGAAGCCCAATCAGTGCACCCCAGTCAGAGCAGCCCGGTCAGTGCCCATCAGTGCAGCCCGGTCAGTGCAGCCTGGTCAGTGCCCATCAGCTGGTAAGATAGCGCAGGGGGCTAATTCTCCTTTGCAGCAGTCTGTGATTGCCTGTGTCCCAAGGGTTGCAGGTTCGATACCGGCGGGGTCCACTCAGTCTTTCATCCTTCCGACGTCGGTAAAATGAGTACCATTGAGTTGGGTAATAATGACAACCATTATCAGCGCTTAGACACAGCGGCATCACTGTAATTGGCGCTATATAAGTGTAAACATTATTATTATTATTATTATCAGTGCAGCCTGGTTAGTGCCCATCAGTGCAGACCGGTCAGTGCCCATCAGTGCAACCCAGTTAGTGCCCATCGGTGCAGCCCAATTAGTGCCCATCAGTACAGCCTGGTCAGTGCAGCCCAATCAGTGCTCATCAGTGTAGCCCGGTCAGAGCAGCCCGAACAGTTCCCATCAGAGCAGCCCAGTTAGTGCTCATCAGTGCAGCCTCAATGCAATGCAGTAAAATTGGAGGCATAGGTATTGGGGGGGGGGTTTGATGTGGAATTGAAGGCATAGGTATTGAGGGGGGGAGTTGGTGTGGCCTAAGTATGATTCAGACCTCCAATTAACCCCCACTTTTCTCCCAGCGCACATCTTCTTAAGTTCCCCATTTAATGCCTCCAACCTCCTCCATGTGCTGCTTTCAATCACAGCACACTATCAAACACACATACCTTTCTCCTGCAGCCGAGGGGTCAGGCTTTGTGTAAACACTGAGGGAGGTGGAGAGGGGCGGTCCCAGGCGGTGGACTACTCCTATTGAAATACCCCTCGCTATGAAACTGTGCAAGGGGGCGGGGACGAGTGGCATGAGGGAGGTGGAGAGGGGCGGTCCTAGGTGGCGGACTGCTCCTATGGAAATGCCCCTCACTGCGAGCCTGTGCTAGGGGGCAGAGATGAGCGTCATGAGGGAGGTGGAGAGGGGCGGTCCCAGACGACGGACTGCTCCTATTGAAATGACCATCGCTGCAAGCCTGTGCATTCCCGGGACAGTACAGCCTTGTTTCCATACTCGCACTACTCATATTTTCACTCGCCAAATGCGAGCAGGCGAGTTGAAATTTTGAGGGCTATATATATATATATATACACACAGTACAATGTAAATAAGGCGGATTCCCATTCTGACAGGAGACCTGCTGGACATCTGCTGTTCCCAGTGATCGGGAACAGAGTTCTCTGTGGTGTTCCAGTGAGCCCAGCCCCCACACAGTTAGAACACACTCAGGAGACACAGTTAACCCCTTTTTTGTCACAGTTTTTCATAATTCTTATACTAAAAAACAAAAACAATGTCCCCTGGTCTACTGTAGAACCATCATCAATCATGACGCCCACCGCCACCCCTGACCAGAAAAAATTAAATACCAGAGCTGAAGGCTCCCACCATCTGCCTGCTCCACTGTCTGACAGTTCTTAAATAGCTAAGGTGCATTGTCACCCGGCGACATCACCATGTTGCATCGCCCCTTTGTGATGTCACTGACTGATGCATGCTGGATCAGTGACTTGAAAAGGGGGTGGTGCTGATATGGACTAATTAATTGATTTCCTGACAATCTCAGGGCTAACCCATTCCTGCCGCCTGATTCAAATTACTGAGAGCATGCAATCCAGACAAAATGATTTCACATCCTCACCTTTTCTCAGCTCAGTCCCAACAGAAGGCCAAACCCATTTATTGGTCTTTTTATAAACAATATGACATCACACACACAAGGACATTTGATAGGTTCACACTATACATTCCAGCCCCTTATTACCCTCCCACTCACCCATCCCCTCTGTGACTCTGTAGCACATGGCACATATTGCTAAAGTCCAGGAGCCATCTTTATTTCAGACGGTAATATGAGCTATAGGAGCGAGGAGATGGAAGTCCTTATTTGGAAAACAGTTCTGCTTTTCACGAGACACCAAATCCCTTTGTTGGGCTGAAGACAGGACGGGGGGATGGGCCGGAGCACACATTTCAAAGATGAGAAGCAGAAGGAGAAAATGAACTTAATAATAATCCTTCGTATTTTCAATGCCAAGTTCATTACTTTAAAGCAATATCTGATAAATTTTATCAAGGAAAATAGGCAGTATTGATCATTCCCATACATACATATGCATAATGCGTATAAAAACAAATAAACAGTATAAGGAAAAGAGGAACATTTCAGTGATTCTAATCATAACATAAAATAAAATGTTCATTTTAGCACATCCACCACAGTGCCTCTAGGTGACATCACTGGATGGCCCTGTCCCTTTAGCTATTTAAGACGACGGAGCAGGCAGATGGCTGGAGCCTTTAGCAGTTAGCACAAGTGTTTTTTGGGTGTTTTTTTTTTTGAGTCGACCCTGGCAGAGGGCATCGTGATTGAAGATGGATCTACACCAGGAATGTTGTTTTTGTTTTTTTTAATAAAGGAATTGTCTGTGTTTTTTTTTCTTTTTTACACTTTTTTTGGTGAATGAGTATGGGTACAATGTACCCCATACTCATACAATGTACCCCATATCCATTTACATAGGGGGGCTGGGATCTGAGGGCCTCCTTGTTAAAGGAGGCTTCCAGATTCTGATAAGTCTCTTGCCCACAGACCCCCTCAACCACACGCCAGGGTTATGGAGAAGAGGCCCTTAATGGGGACAGGGTCCTTTGGGGTGGGTGGGGCTGAGCCCCCTGCCCCAAATTGCCCCCCTATGTTAAGGGAATATGGCCTGGTATGGTTCAGGAGGGAGGACGCTCGCTCACCTCACCCTTTCCTGCTTGACAGTCTGCATGCTCAGATAAGGGTTTGGTATGAATTTTAGAGGGACCCCAGACTTTATTTTATTTTGGTGTTGGGGTACCCCTTAAAATAAGTACCAGTCCTAAATGAGCCTGGTAAGAATTGGGGGGACCCATGCCATTTTTCTAAAAAAAAATTATTGCCGGGAATGTTTTCTTTACCTTCAACTGTCATCCATTGTTAAGGATGCAGGGGCCAGCTTCCCAGCCCGTTAATGTTAAAGACGCTGGTGGCCACCTGCTCCAAAAGTTTTTCATCTGAATCGCATCTAAATTGCAGCTGTACCACTAAACAGCTGAATTGGGGAAAAAATCTAAACCTGAAAGGGGTCCCTCTGTCATTAAGACCAGCAAACAAGGATTGGTGAGCGAGAGTTGCCAAACCTATTGTATACAAACTACAGTAACAAACAGGTACTACTTTATCACAAGAAATCTAATATTGATAGAATTAATCCTACTCTCTCCTCCCGTTGAAGCTTGTTTCAAGTTATCTTCACCTATCAATCAGCAATTGTCTTCTCCCAGTGGGGGTGGGGGCAGGGGAAGCTGTCCCCACCAGGAGAAGGCAGTTATTATCCCTAGAGGCTCTAACAGCATCCGACAGGCTGGTTGTACCCAAGTTGATCGGTCGATCAACTTGGTAGAGGAAATTCAGCCTGTGTATTAATGGTTTGAAAGAAACAAAAGATACAATTTTGGGGACAATCTCCTTTTTTCTTAAAGTAGATTTCCACCCAAATGCTACACATTTGGCACCTATTGAGGGAGGGGGTAGCGGGTACCTGTTTTTGACAGGTACCTGTTCCCACTTCTAAGTGAGTTTGCCGTGGCAAACTCACCCGGGAGCTCAGCCCCCTTCTCCTTCCCCCGCCGCTGGGCCATTCACAAAGCTCAGCACGCTTCATGCATGTGCAGTAGGTAACCGGCTGTAAAGCCGCAAGGCTTCACTGGCAGTTTCTCTTAGCCGAGGTGGTCGTGGCAGCACCCAAGAGCCGATTGAAAAATCTGCCTGGGTGAGGACAGGTAAGTGTCCTAATATTAAATGTCGGGAAACAAGGAGAGGGGCACCTCTGAGAATATATCAAAAACACTTTATTGTAAAGAACAATATCAAGCTAATATGGAAGTAAATGACATTGGGTGCATCACTGGGAGTAGCAGGATGAACTACAGGTAGCAGAGAGTCATCGGGTCCTTTGCAGGGTATCACCGCTGTAGCGTTAGACCTCTCGTCTGGTCACCACAAAGATGGAGGACCTCCATCTTTACGGTGACCAGACGAGAGGTCTAATGCTACAGCAATGGTTCCCTGCAAAGGACCAGATGACTCACTGCCCTCAACACTCATGGGATTTAATGTGCTGCTTCCTGCCAGCAAAAAGGAATTTCTGCTACCTGTAGTTGCTGCTCATCAAAGTGATACACCCAACGTAATTTTCCTTCCATGTGAGTGGATATTGTTCGTAACAATAAAATGTTTTGATATATTCTCAGAGGTGCCTCTCTCCTTGTTTTTCTCCAAGCTCAACTAGAACTTGCTTCTGGTCTCCTCTGGTGACATTGCTGTGCTCTGACAGACTCATCTAATCACACTTTCCAGATATCTGCCCTTTTGGACTATTATGGACCACATATGAGCAATATTGAGGTATCTGAGCATTGCACCTTTTACTTGTTAAAAATAATAATAAATGTCAGCAGCTACAGTATTTCTAGCTGCTGACTTTTCATTTTTTTCTGAAGGAGCCTGGAGCTCCGCTTTAAAGTGATATAAATGGCAAGTTTATAAATAAATGACAAAAACCCCAACAAGCATGATCCAATTTGCTACAGCAGGTGAAAAAATGTCTTACTGATCCCCCGAGAGGCAATTGGATATTCCTTGAATCAACTTTACCTATAAATGTTAGTACCCAGTTATATTAGCTACATTTAGGAAAGAATCCAGGCCTTTCTTACAACAATCTACTGAGCTGGCCAGAACCACCTCTGGAGGGAGACTATTCCACATTTTTACAGCTCTTACTGTGAAGAAACCTTTGGAAATTAAATTTATTTTTGTCTAGACGTAAAGAGTGCCCCCTTGTCCTCTGTGATGACCTTAAGGTGAATAACTCAACACCTAGTTAAGTTCACTATATTGACCCCTTATGTATTTATACTGTACATGTTGATCACCGTTCCTCATTTTATGTGGCACCCTGGGGTCCCAGGCTCTCTATGGAGATTTTACAATTCCTTATCTCTAGGAGCAGTCTGGCCTTCCCTAACTTATGCCTCTATTACTTTTCTGCCCAACTATTATATACTTCATGGAACCTTTTTCTGCAGATAAGAAATGCAACTACTGCTGCTGAAGTCTCCTCATATGAAGCTGTGGGAAACCTCATTTATAAACGCATAATTAATGCCTCTTTGCAAATTTACAATCACTGTTTAAACATACTTTACCTCCCTGACAGTATGATTATGTCTGATTTTTTATGCTTAAAAAGGGTACATTGTTTTGCATGGAAATTTGGCATTTTATTTTGGAGGCCTGTAATTTTTAGGAATAACTTACTTAAATCTGTCCAAACAAGAGTCTAGTAGATATCTCAGGTATGATAAAGTTTGAAATACAAAATCATAAATTATAATATAATAAATAATTATAAATAATAACAAATAATATAATACATTGTATTTAATACATTTTAGTCAATAATGTAATCAAATCAAAAACACTGAAATGTGTTTAAACAAGAGTGCAATATTACTATTCATATTGATTCTGTAAACATCCCGAGTATGACATTTTTTGAAACATGGGACTGCACAAAGTCCGAAGTCACAATCAGGACAATGGAACCTGGTTTCCTTTACGGGTTTTTCTTTCCACTGTCATCATGCTTTGAGCAACAAACCACACATATCCTTGTAGGTACTGACTTTTTCTCAGGAGATGTGTAAAAATAGTTTGTAGTTATGCAATAGCCCTGATTTAGCAATGGCTCAATCAGTGAAAGAACAAAAGATGTTGCCATTCCATAGTTTCTGTATTTTGGTCTGATTTTTTTCCTTTCCTAGTGTATAGGACAGAATTACAAATGTAACCAGTTGATGATTTGCATAGCATGAAGGATTTTATGCTAAATCGTGCTCTCTTTGACCCCGTGTATTGGATCCAGCTGAGTCTTCCCTTGTAGGCCATTAGACTTCATCTATGCTAATGTCTCTTTCTGGCCCATAGCTCTGTTGGAAATTCCTCAGAATCATTTGATATACTTCCCAAATTGTCTTGAATTTTGGTGCTGGATGAGTATTTTCATCAAATTCTTCATTGTTTTTAAAATGCAAATACTTAATTATCAGGGAAAATTTGTACTCTGACATGACCGTGCCAGAGAATGGAGTGGCAAGTAATTTATTTGTTGTCCAATACCATTTCTGCAGGGATTTCCTCATCCTCACCACTCCCTGAAGTATTATTAGGCCCAGAAATTTCCAAATGTCATCTTCGATCACTGGTTCCCACTTTCTACTTCTTGAAAACTTCCGATGCATAGTAGTTTGTTGCACTTGGTAATGGTTTGATTCCGTACCTATTTTTGAATAACCTCATCGGTCAGAAATAGTTGTAGGAATGCCAAGGGGTTGTCATCTTCAATGTCCACTTTCATACCAGGTGCTCCAGTAAAAAGGAATCTTGGGATCTGTATCACAGTCAATAGAGCACTGCAAATAACTGAGCTCAGTTGCAGGATCGTTGCTGAAATCACGTTCTGTGTCTGATGACGAACTTCCCCATAAATCACAACCAATTCTGCAAGTGATTCTGTATCTCTATAGCTGTTTTCAAGCAGGTCATAAACTGCTTCTGATTAGGGACAAGGAGGTTAAGGAAACCACTAATTTGTTCCCCCAACCAACCTTTGTGGTTTAGTCCCCAGTAACCTAATTTGTTACTTTATCTGATAGCTTACAATGAGCAGGATGTGGTTAAAAGTACCTTCACCAGTTATATGACCACGGTGTAATAGACCCCTTTCACACTGGGGCGGTTTGCAGGTGCTGTTGCACTAAAAATAGTGCCTGCAAACTGACCTGAAACAGTGGCTGATGTTTCTCCAGTGTGAAAGCCCGAGGGCAGGGCGGAAAAAAAAGTCACATCTTTGAAGCATTGAAGGAGCGGTGTGTATACCGCCCCTTCACTGCTCCTGCCCATTGAAATCAATGGGACAGCGCGGCTTTACCGCCGGCAATGCGCCTCTGCAGTGGCCTAATAGTGCCGCGAAATTAGCGGTAAATCGCTAATTTTACAATTTTACAATTACAACGAAAGTCTCAGGTACTTTCGGAATGGCACTTTTGTTAATTACAGATCCACAATGCAGTGGCACAGTTGGGGCTAAGAGAAGTGCAGCTAAGCTAGCACTTATTTCCCCTAACCACCACAAGCTTATCTCTACTTATTACACCTTGCTAATGGACAAATCACCCTAACTGCATAAGGTCCAAGACAAATGAGTGATGGATATACCTGAATTACACCCAATAACTGGAAGGAAGTGTGTATTTCATATCCTGATACAGCAATCTCTGCGAAGGACAAATTAAAACAGTTAAGGTATCTACATCGAACGTACTATACCCCTAAATGGCTATTTTTAATGTGTAAGCACTGTAGACTTGCGCACTATGGAGAATTTTGTTTTGTTTCATTTCATTTTAATTAGTAAAATAAACATTTTTGTCCTTATATATCCATTATGTTAAGTTAATTTGTTTTGGGATAATTAGTATTGATATTCGTTATAACAAATCGATTCGTTTTCATATAATTTGATATTTATGTATGCATGTATATTTGTGATAACGATTCGTAGTTTGGTAAGTAAGATTTACTCCGAGCAGACCGTTTGTTTCATTAGACCTTTAACGAATTAACAAATCATGCCAAATTCATTAGTTATTTTCGCTATAATTTATTTTGTATTAGTTGAAATTCATCATCTTTTTCTTCGGACATTCGGACGCATCCAAATGTCTGAGAGATTTAAAATTCGCCTGAATTTAGATTAGGTACGAAATGAATTGCACATGTCTAGTAAGCATACCTACCTCCCCACTTGTCATCAGTGGGGTGGATTCAGTAAGCAATTACTTAGTTGCGCCGGCGTAAGGACTTTTCTGTATTCAGAAAGCTCGTTACGCCGACTGCAGCCTAAGATATGACTGGCATAAGGCTCTTATGCCGTTGTATCGTAGGCTGCATTCTTACGATGGCCGCTAGGTGGCGTTCCCGTAGTGGTCAGCGTAGAGTATGCAAATTGCATACTCACGCCGATTCACAACCGTACGCACGCCCTGCGTACGCATTTTACGTCGTTTGCGTTCGTCGTTTTTTGCGTAAGACTGCTCCTGCTATTAGCAGGGGCAGCCAATGCTAAGTATACCCGTCGTTCCCGCGTCGCGATTTTTTAAAATTACGTCGTTTGCGTAAGTGAATCGTGAAAGTTTCCCGACGGAGCATGCGCACTACGTTCGGCGCGGGAACGCGCCTAATTTAAATGATCCAAGCCCCCTACGGGATCATTTAAATTACGCGCGCTTACGCCGGCCATTTTTACGGAGTGCCCGCGCAAATTACGGAGCTACTGCTTCGTGAATGAAGCATAGCGCACGTGATTTACGGAGGCGTAGCGTTAAAACGGTACGCTGCGCCTCCGTAAGAGGGCACAAATCTACCTGAATCTAGGCCAGTGTGAATAAGAACAGGGGAAGTTCCTTAATATGGTATGGGCTTGTAATAAGGTCACTGCATTAATCTCAGAAGTCTTTGGCTTCCTAATATTTGTAGCCTCAAATGGTGCCTTCTGAGTGTGTTTCAGTATGTTGAGACTGTCACTATAGACCAAGTTGTTTTTATATTTATGGCTTTATTATGCCAGAAAAACAATTGTATTATACTGGATATGGTCTAAACCCTTACATATTGATTTATGGCATCGCCTAATAAATCAAAATCCCCCATTATATAAGCTGACTTATGAGGCTAAGGGGTGCCCAGCTAAGTTGAACACAATTTGGGGACTTTGGTTAGACATCAGTGACTCTATGCTAAACTTGATATCTGATCCTCTATTATAGTTGGCACCTCCTAAGGCCCTGCTCCTGTTTGACAAGTTAGCTTGTACCCCACTTTTTTGGAAAGTGAGTCTGAAGTTCTGATGTATAATACAGTGGTGACAATGACAGTGATGCCCCTATGGTTTCAGGGATATAATGAACATTTAAGGCAATTGAATTTGCTCTCCCTGCATTAAAAGCAGGGTTTTGTGTATGTATACATATTTACCCCACTTTTTAAAGTTTAGGTAATTGGTTAAGCAGATGTGACTAATTAAGATGTATGGTTCTGTAAGTCTCCATCTGATATTACTTTTATATTGGATAGCTGTGTACAGTAGGGTAAAAATTTGTATTAATGTGCATAACGAAGCCAAGGAAAGATGGAAAAATCTCCAAAAGGCATCACATTACAGATTAGACATTATTATAATATGTCAAAAAAAGTTAGATTTTATTTCCATCATTTACACTTTCAAAATTACAGAAAACAAAGTTTGGGCAACCTGCAGAATTTATAGCATGCACTGCCCCCTTTGCAAAGCTGAGACCTGCCAGTGTCATGGATTGTTCTCAATCATCGTCTGGGAAGACCAGGTGATGTCAATCTCAAAGGTTTTAAATGCCCAGACTCATTTGACCTTGCCCCAACAATCAGCTTCCTGGGTTCTTCTAAGCAGTTGTCTAGAAGACTGAAACTGAAAATAGTTGACGCTCACAAAGCTGGAGAAGGCTATAAGAAGATATCAAAGCGTTTTCAGATGTCAATATCCTCTGTTCGGAATGTAATTAAGAAATGGCAGTCATCAGGAACAGTGGAAGTTAAAGCAAGATCTGGAAGACCAAGAAAAATATCAGACAGAACAGCTCGCAGGATTGTGATAAAAGCAATTCAAAACCCACGTTTGACTGCACGATCCCCCTAGAAAGATCTGGCAGACACTGGAGTTGTGGTACACTATTCCACTATAAAGAGATACTTGTACAAATATGGTCTTCATGGAAGAGTCATCAGAAGAAAACCTCTTCTACGTCCTCACCACAAAAATCAGCGTTTGAACTTTGAAAATAAACATATAGAATTTAATGAAAGAACATCTGTCCAACTGTTAAGTATGGGTGTGGATCAATCATGCTTTGGGGTTGTATTGCAGCCAGTGGCACAGGGAACATTTCACGAGTAGAAGGAAAAATGGATTCAATAAAATTTCAGCAAATTTTGGATTGTAACTTGATGCCATCTGTGAAAAAACTGAAGTTAAAGAGAGGATGGCTTCTACAAATGGATAATGATCCTAAACACACCTCAAAATCCACAGGGGATTACATCAAGAGGCGTAAACTGAAGGTTTTGCCATGGCCTTCACAATCTCCTGACCTCAACATAATTGAAAATCTATGGATAGACCTTAAAAGAGCAGTGTGTGACAGACAGCCCAGAAATATCAAGGAACTGGAAGACTTTTGTAAGGAAGAATGGGCAAAGATACCTCAAACAAGAATTGAAAGACTCTTGGCTGGCTACAAACAGCGTTTACAAGCTGTGATACTTGCCAAAGGGGGCAGTACAAGATATTAACTCTGCAGGGTGCCCAAACTTTTGCAGAGGCCATTTTTTTGTTTTCTGTAATTTTGAAAGTGTAAATGATGGAAATAAAATCTAACTTTTTTGGACATATTATAAAAATGTCTAATCTGTAATTTGATGCCTTTTGGAGATTTTTCCATCTTTCCTTGGCTTCGTTATGCACATTAATACAAATTTTTACCTGGGGTGCCCAAACTTTCGATCCCCACTGTATACTTTTGACTTTTTATGTGTCTATTTCCTGTATACAGCTTGTCATTGGACAAGATTTTGACTATTAAGATGTTCTTATATGCTTTTCATTTGTATAAGCATGTATGCATCTCCTTTCTTTCCAATAAAACAAGTTTAAAAAAAAGTTTTGAAAACTTTGTTAGTGATCAGTGATAAACTTTGAGTTTGGCGTTGAATATGAATTTGGCCTGAACCCAAAGTTCATCCATAATAACTAGTAATATTTGAAATGCTTAGGTTGTCCTAAGATTCTTTAATATTGCCGTTGAGATTTGAATTATAACTACTACTTATTCCTGACATATAGAGAACTACTGCTTAGCAGATAAATAAGTGTACTTGAAATTAAGTACTCTGCGGTACAAAGTTATCTTGTTATAATTATGCGATAGTGCTGGGTAGGAATGTAATGCCATGGTCAAAAAAGAAGATTTTACAATGCAATACGTTAAACCCTTGATATAATTATCATATTTCTGTTTGGGGAAAAAATCATTTTCAAGATTTTCTTTGTACTTTTTTAATTTCTTTTTTTTATAATTTCATTTTCTTTCTGGGTACTATTTTTCATTACCTGAACACACCATTCATTCTTCTGTTCTTTTACACTACTCAGTTTTGGGTGTAATATTAGAGCTGTGGCATTGACTGCTAATGGGATACACACATATTACTGCTTTGCGCAAATCTCTCCACTGCTCACCATTTGTTAAAGAGCGGGATGTGTCTGCATAAGTTAAATGAAATTGGAAAACCCTGCTCTCTCTGTTAGAGATCTCATACTCCAATCACTTCTACTGCTGTAGGAACTCACATAGTCCAATTACTTTCTATTTCTCTGTCTCAGTGACTCTAAGAAAAAAAATGGCCTGCCATAAATCATGTTGAAAAGGCTCAAACTTCCCTGAAAGTAGTTCAGTAATATCTGTACCTCGTGTACTAGGATATAAAAGGCAGGAAAGGACCGAGTTCTGTGATTGGTGTTAAACCATTATATTATTAATAATAATTATGGCTCCCAGTGATGTCATGTGAAGTGACATATAGATCTTTATATGACCTTAAAGAAACTAACAGAAAAAAATGCAAAACCTAATAATACAAAAGAGTGGCATTTAGCTGTCTGCATTGTGTTTTTTTATAGTTCAGCTTGTAAGAATAGGTTTTGACTTGCATTCATGTTCTACATGTTTATAATAGACATTATATGTCAGTGTCATTATCTGGCCTTTTTGTCCAGATTGGATGTGTGAAAAAATGTGTCCATGATTTTTTTTTTCCTTTTACGTGTGTATGTCATGTTTTCTATCTAATTACTTTCTTTTAATTCTGTCTATAATGAAACATTATGTTGCTGCAAAAAGTGTAATTTTATTTGCGATCAATCTCTGTTTTGCAAATGAGCAGAGATGATGCCAAAATATAATCTACTGATAGGCAGTTCTAAAAAAAAAAGAACCAGAATTTACAAAATTCCAGGGGACCCACGGACCCAATCGCCGCTGGAGTCCCGCAATTGATCCCCGGAGCTGAAGAACGGGGGCAGCTGTGTGTAATTTTGGGGGATATTTATTATAGAAAAAAGTAAAAAATATTGCATTTTTTTCAAAATTGTCGCTCTATTTTTGTTTATAGCGCAAAAAATAAAAACCGCAGAGGTGATCAAATACCACCAAAATAAAGCTCTATTTGTGGGAAAAAAAGGACGCAAATTTTGTTTGGGAGCCACGTCGCACGACCGCGCAATTGTCAGTTAAAATGACCTTTAGCTGCATTTTGGTCCGGGTCTTAAGTGGTTAAGCTCCAGGTTGAGTTAAATATGTTATAGGAGCAGATAGATTAGCTTTGTACCAGACTAAATCCATTACAATTTAATCTGGGCGTTTAGAAGGAAAGCAGCTTCTTCTCTCTTGTTTGTTGGGATATTGTATAGCAATTTACGGACGGTCTGGAGCCAGCAGCAATCGGCTGGGGGTGGAGAGCTTGGGGCAGAGTGGCTGGAGCTGTCTGCCATGTAGAATTTGGATTAGTTTGTGATCAGTAACAAAAAACACATTCAAGCTTGGGGTATATTTTGACCCAGTTCTATTTTTCTCTGTCCCAGACACTAGCCAATGAGAGGGTCAGAACACTTAAGTCGTGTACACACAATCAGATTTTTGATGGAATCAAATCCGATGGATTTTTTCGTCGGATATCCGATGAAGCTGACTTTGATCAGTCTTGCATACACACTATCAGACTAAATTCCGACCGTGCCAAAATGCGGTGACGTAAAACACTACGATGAGCCTAAAAAAAAAGAAGTTCAATGCTTCCGAGCATGCGTCGACTTGATTCTGAGAATGCATGGATTTTTCTCCGATGGAGTTCCACACAGACGATCGGAATTTCCTATCGTTTTTTTATCTATAGGAAAAATGCAAAACATGTTCTATTTTTTTACAATGATAGAAAAAAGACCGATGGGGCCCACACACGATCAGTTTATCCGATGAAAACAGTCTATCTGTCTTTTTTCAACGGACAAACTGATTGTGTGTACACAGCTTTAGTGTTCCTAAAACTTGGCATGGAAACCCCCAAAAAAGTATAAGATAATACTATAACAATTATATTGCCATATGTCTTGTGCAGAATGTCCTGGTTTTGATTAGATCATTTTGGTTATTCAATGATGAAGGATGCTAATAATGTAATGATGCTTTTTCTTAAAGTGTACAAAAAGTCTAAGATTTATAAATATTCAGATTTGCTTTCTTACTACTATCAGAACCAGAATGCACTTCCAGCTTACAGAAAATGAAAAGACACTTAACTCTATTTGTTACTAATTGATTCAATCACGTGTCTATGGGGCATCAACCCTAAGCAAGCTTTACTTGGGGAATTTAATTAGCTTTACTTGGGGAATTAAATTGGACAGTTTATAAAACCTTGACTTATTTCTATTGTTTTCCCTACTGTGCATACTGTCCATATGAAGCTGTTTCCTTTAACATTTCCCTAGACAGGAGCACATATGTGACTTGAGCACTCCTATTTTGGGGCCACATCCACGTACCCTGGCGCATATTTCCGTCGGGCGTAGCGTATCTCTGATACACTACGCCGCCGTAACTTACAGCTTTTTTTTGTATCCTCAAAGAATTTGCGCCGTAAGTTACGGCGGCGTAGTGTAACTTTGGCGGCGTAAGGGCGCGCAATTCAAATGGATGTGATGGGGGCGTGTTTTATGTAAATACGTCTTGACCCGACGTAAATTACGTTTAATTTTTCAACTGCGCATGCGCCGTCCGTGGGGGTATCCCAGTGTGCATGCTCAAAATTAAACCGGAACAAGCCAATGCTTATGACGGTGATGTCATTCTACGCAAAGCCCTATTCGCAAACGACTTACGTAAACGACGTAACATTTTCAAAATTCGACGCGGAAACGACAGCCATACTTAACATAGGATACGCCTCATATAGCAGGGGTAACTATACGCCGAAAAAAGCCTTACGGAAACGACGTAAAAAAATGCGCCGGCCGGACGTACGTTCGTGGATCGCCGTATCTAGCTAATTTGCATACTCAACGCGGAAATCGATGGAAACGCCACCTAGCGGCCCGCGTAAATATGCACCTACGATCCGACAGCGTACTAAGACGTACGCCAGTCGGATCGAGCCCTCATTCAGTCGTATCTTGTTTTGTGGATACAAAACAAAGATACGACGGGGGAACTTTGAAATTACGCGGCGTATCAATAGATACGCCGGCGTAATTCGTTTGTGGATCTGGCCCTAGGTGTGCAACCTTACCACATAGACAGTCAAACTCTCAGGACCCATTTAGAGCTATGCATTGCTTAAGTGCTCATTGCCAAAGCTTTGCAGCCTAATTTTGGATGGCCCCAAATGCACTAAACCAGCACACCTCCAACGTGTCTACATTGCCATGCACCACAATGCATGATAAAGCCCTGTAGTGCATTGTGGCGTATTACATCAGGAAAAATACTGAACGTCTGATTGTAGCTCAGTTGAAAAGGCTGTCTAATGAACTGCAAAAGACTGTAGATGTCTGAATGGGCCATCAGAGCCTTCGATGAAATACCACTATACAGATTAAACAAGCTGAAGTAAGCTATAACCTTCCTTCTTATATAAATTAGTAAATAATTCAAATAGTCTTTATTTTAAATCCTAACTAACTGACATCTAAGTCTTAACTGGATTAAATATATATTTTTAACATTTACCTCACATTTTGGTAAACAGTTAAGGAATCTAAAGGTCTTTTTTTTTGTTCATCAAGATTTGGTTAATAAATTAACTGCTGAGGAGTATAAAGGAAACAGAAAAGTGCTTTTATACTGGAGAGAATAATTACTTGTTCTCAGAGCTAGCCAGGTCACATGATATTGGTATCACATCTGTAATTGTGTATACAGGCTGAAGTGGAAATCTCCTCTTACCTGAACTCTCAGCACTAGAGAAACTGTGCAGTTTATCACTGACTGTGGCAAACAGATCAGCCAAAAAGGTATATAGTGGAAATATTTAATGTAAAAAGAAGATTTATAAGCTGTGGGCCCTGTGGGGGGAACTTTTTTCATATTACTGGTTTTAGTAACACTTTAAAGAGCCAATCATCGGCTCTTAACCACATAATCAGCTGTGTCCATTCACAGCTGATCACGGATATAAATAGAAGCCAGTTATCCACATTCCTTTTCTCATGCTGAGAGCATAAGGAGAGGAGAAGATAGCTGATAATTGGCTTCTCTAAAAGGGACATGTACTGTACACTGATAATTAGGGCACTGATTATCAGTGTTCTGATTATCAGTGCAGTCCCAACAGTTCCCAAGAGTGCTGCCAATCTGTGCCCACCAGTGCTGCCAATCAGTGCCCATCAGTGCCTCCTTATCAGTGTCACCTATTAATGCTGCCTAGCAATGCCCATCAGTGCCATCTATCAGTGACCATCAGTGCAGCCTATCAGTGCCCATCAGTGCAGCCTATCATTGCCCATCAGTGCAAACTCATCAGTGAAGGATGAAAAATACCTGTTTGCAAAATTTTATAACAAACTAAGAAAAAAAGAAAAAATGTCTGTCTTTATTCATTTTTTTTGCAAAAAAAAAAAAACCCAGTGATGATTAAGTACCACCAAAAGAAAGCTTTTATTTGTGGGGGAAAAAAAGATAAACATTTAATTTGGGTACAGTGTTGCATGACCGCACGATTGTCATTCAAAGTGTGACAGTGCTGAAAGCTAAAAATTTCCCTGAGCAGGAAGGTGGCAAAAGTGGCCAGTAGGCAAATGGTTAAACTATTTTTTGCTTTAACAACTTTGATAATGACAACCAGATAATGTATATATGCAGTAGCAGGAAGGGTGAGCCCACAAACTACACATATGCATCAATGCGGGCCTAGCTTTCTGTGCTGAGAGGACCATTAATGCGCACTCCCATCACAGTGGTTGAGCTGCAACAGACAGCTCAGGGTCTTTATTTAAGATCAGGCTCCCGACAGTCAGTCACGGTAGTCACATGACTGGGAAATTCATCTCCCCTCCTAGCTATAAAATCCCTTTAAAGGTCCACTGGAAGGGGAAAGAAAGGGTTAAAGTACAAGCCCTGGAATTAATAAAAGCCGTCATAGACTTTCACCAAAAAAAATAATAATTCTGTGCAAAAAATAGTGCAACTTGCAACAGATTCATGTACTGTAACTGTGGGTAAGGTGTATAGGAATCTTTTCCAGAATGGCCCCAGACAAAATACTTGCATGTGCAACATAATTTACTCCAACATGAAGGAGGTTTTATTTACCTACAATACGTTTCACACATAAAGACTACCTGAATTGGTAGCATGTGTAGTAAATGATAGGAGCACTTGCTTTCACACAGCTTTCATAAATTTGATGCAGGACTTTCTATATTGCCATAATGCCAAAAAAGTTTTGCAAATGCTTTATTGAATCACCCTCCAATGTGTTGACTTCTTTGGTAACTTTGGCTATAAATTAACAAGAAGACTAGAGTTCTATGTGAATCGGTGAATACTTTCTTGTGAGAAGTGACACCAGTACAGTAAACAAATATGAAATATGACCTACTCCTAATTGTAAATGTCAGGGTTTTTAGAAAAAAATGAATATGCCTAAAGAATGTGTGTGTTAACATTAAATAGTCTTAATAACTGAAACATTGTACAGGAAGAGTTAGCGCTGAAGCCTTCTCTGTATGTATAATAATCTGCCTTACCTCATTCTTTTTTAATAGGGTTTTAAGGAGGAGGAGGACATAAATTCTTTGTGTAATTGAGTCTCTCTACATCCAGAGTGTCTGTGATATCTTTAGAATGTGCTTCTGTCTTCGGAATTAATTAAACCATTTCTCATGTGCGTACAATATTAAAGTAAGAAAAATGTCATCCAAACAATACAGCTGATCTGCACATCTCCTGCAGAGCTATATATACGCATATATCATATCCTGCTTGTCTGTCACTGTGACCTGAGGGGTATCGGCAATGAAAACTTTTGTGTTTTGGACATGCACTGTTAACCTGCCCAGGAGAGATAATACATAATACTTTAATAATAAATATAGACTGAAGATAAATCAAGCTGTTTATCATTTTTTCAATTTATTGTATTTTGAGGTAAAAAATAGAGTCTAACAGGGAAATGTACCATTCTACTGTTAGAGGTGAGGAAACGAGATTAAACAGATGATGATTCAGCCTCAATTGCCATGATCCACAAGTAGAATTAAAATGTTCCTGCCCCTTTAATACAGTGGAGGTTTATGCAAATACCTAGATGGCAGGTTTTAGAGGTGGATACCTAGTGGTGCCTGCACATACCTGTAGCAGATTTCAATGTACATGCTCTTATTGAATTCCAGCTCATTTGATCACGTACTGGTTGTATAGACACGTTCATACCACTTCCTGTAATGGCAGAAATTACAACAGTACGCTGTCTTACATACAGTACATATATGAGGCTGGATATTGTACATAGCATGGGTATTTACCTTACCTTCAAGTAGACTGCTAAGTTCTCCCATGATATTCATGGTAAGCATAAATCTGGAATCGCAAATAATGTGTCATAAAGGACAAGAAAAAAACCAACAGCAATACAGAAAGAAGTTGCTGATCACAATTAGGGATGAGCCGAACACCCCGGTTCGGTTCGCAGTATGCCTGTAAATTGGTATGCCTGTAAATCATTGCTCCCGAAAAACTTCAGTTTTTTTTATTAAACTTTTTTTTGCATTGATATATGTCCCCTGGGGCAGGACCCAGGTCCCCAGACACTTTTTTTGACAATAACTTGCATATTAACCTTTAAAATTAGCACTTTTGATTTCTCCCATAGACTTTTAAAGGATGTTCCGCGGCTTTTCGAATTTGCTGCAAACACCCCAAATTTTTGCGAACGGGCGAACAGACAATGTGCGAGTCGAACGCATGTTCGACTCAAACAGATAGCCAATCCCTAATCACAATCAGGGATGAGCTCAGGTGTGTTTGGATCCTAGTTTGAACCTACCTGAGTTATCCTGCCAGCAGGGCCAATCTTAGGCTATTTTGCGCCCTAGGCAAGACCAGCTATCTGCACCCCCTTCCCACCCAAAAAATGTTTTGTCAGGATGCCCACTTAGGCCCCGTACACACGATAGAATCTATCCGCAGATAAATCCCATCGAATGGGTTTCTGCGGATAGATTCTATGGTGTGTACACTCCGGCGGATATTTATCCGCGGATATTTCCGAATTCCAGCAGATAAATATTTGTCGACATGCACAGAATATCTATCTGCTGGAATCCATCCCACGGATGGATCCGCTCGTCTGTACAGACTCACCGGATCCATCCGTCCAAAGGGATTCCCCGCACGCGTCGTAATGATTTGACGCATGCGTGGAATTCCTTATATGACAGCGTCGCGCCCGTCGCCGCGTCATAATAGCGGCGACGGCGCGACACGTCATCGCCAGAGGATTTCAGCGCGGATTTCAATGCGATGGTGTGTACACGCCATCGCATAGAAATCTGCTGAAATCCTCGAGAGGATTTATCCGCGGATACGGTCCGCTGGACCGTATCTGCGGATAAATCCTCTCGTGTGTATGGGGCCTAACACACAGCTCCTTTCTCTATCTGCAAAGTAGAGAGTGTCCTGACACTCCTGATCGCCCCCTCCCCCCTCACAAGGCTTTCTCCACACCAGGGAGAAAGCCTTGCATTACGTTGTGTAGTTACAGACAGAAGAACAGGAAGTGAGGATTTCTCAGAAGAAATAAGGACATTTAAAAGAAAAATCGAAGGATAAGGTAAGTGAAGGAGGACTACACTAAGGTAAAGAAAGCTATAATTTGTAAAACTGTAACTTGCACTTCAACTTTAAAGTTCTAGTTTCCTCCTGTTTAAATGTTTATATTCGCTTATAATGACTGCATACTCTACAAGGTATTTTATGTAAAACTTAGTTAAACTTGATGAATGTAACATTGTTTTCACCCCACTCAAAGGGCGCCTTTATGTAAACAAGCTGATATACTTTCACCTTGAATATTAATTTATTTATTGCTCAGAATGTTTTAGGCTGGGTTCACACTGCTGTCACAGCAGGGGTTTGGTGCATCCCTGTTCTCCGTTTGAGGGAATTATCAGACCCAAAAAAGATGTATAAGTGGTCTGTCTCCAAGCTGACATCACTTCCGCTTTATACCCACACGTAAGTCCCAAAACTTCCTACACCTCCTCCAGCCCTGTGCGCACCGCAAACGGTTGTGGTTTTCCATCATCGGTGGCTCCCTCTGGATGGGGACACTATGACTGGGCAGATTTGGATTTGACATGCAAGATATGTACCTTTAATATGTGAGTTGTTATAATATTTTTTAATAAACTGTTTGCCCATTGCTGCACTTAAGTGGCGTTTCCCTGTCTTTCTATACTGGGTCCACACAGGAATCGCCCCACATTCCTGTTCAAAATGAATGCAATTTTTTGCAGTGTGATTTGAGCCCATTCATTTAGTTTTCACATTTGTTAATTAGGGAAACCAAAGGCCGTGGCTGCGCATTGGTCCTTGCCTGTCAGGGAACTGTCACTACCACCACAAATCATAAGTGGCTAAAGCATTCCCTTCCCAAATCCATCTGTAGTCTAGTTCTGCAGTGTTCAGTGACACATTTTTGGCAAGATAGCTAGACTAGGATCTGAACACGCTTGATATCATTCCTAGTCAAAATAGGCAGACATCCTGTTCTTTAAACCCACAATACAGCTCAGGTTCATTAAAATATATGTGAATTTTTTTTTGGATAAACAACATAGATAGCAAATTTATATATAAAGGAGCGTGCTGGCCCTTTAAGATGGTGCAATATCAATTAAGCATGAATTGTTTGAAACAGTAGTGTGTTAAATCTCAAGTGCCAACAATCTTGCGAAAACATGTTTGTGCTCTACCACTAGTGTAAACACTATCTTCTAACCAGAATTCTATAGCCTCAATTACACGCTTGAAAATAAAACCACAGAAGTAATCTGGTCCAGACAAAACCCACTCTGGTGGTGTGTTGCTTAATCACTTATCACTAGCCCATTCATACTCTCATAATAAGCCCCATGTTACCATGGGGAGATAAGAGGGCTATAGTGCATTATCATTAAAACAGAACCACTTTAAAAAAAACAAATATACTCTCAAGAAAAAAACGAATTTGCATGGGCGCTAAGGCCTGTACACCATGAATTGGTCATATGTTTGTTCAGCCAGAACCACCAGGTGCTCAATGCAGGCCTATGTAAGTTCCTGGGGACTCTCACTGAGAGATAAAAAAATACAAAAAAAAAGAAAACATAGTTAAGAAAAAACGGGATTCAACCAACGCCTTCTAACTTAAAAAAAACGTGCAAACTTTTAAACAAATTTTAGGGTCATAATCAGATTGTTGCAGTATGTTACTTTGTGTAGTATTTTTCATAACAGTGCACATTACAGTTCAGCATAGACATATGCAGTTTGTTTTGTTTCGTTTTCGAAAATTTAGATGTATCCCAATTTTCAAATTACATTAGAACCAAATTTCAATGAATCCGAAAATAACTAAAAATAAAATTCAAATTCAAATTAATTCAAATAGTTTTTGAATCAATTTCAAATAGTTTTCAAATTCGAATAGTTTTCCATTTGTTTTCCAATTTCCAAAGAGAATAAAATAGAATAGAAAATAAAATAATAGAATAAGAAAAATAGAATAAAATAGAAAAAAAAAGAACTGAATAAAATAGAAAGAATATAACCACCTTCTGAAATTAGAATTTTAAATAGAAAACATTTGAATTTAAACACATAAGAAAATAATAGAATAGGAAAAAAGAATAGCCTAGACAATAATATAATGGAAAAGAATATAATTAAAAAAACAATAGAATATAACTGAACAAAATTCAAATAGAATCAATTCAAATTTAAATAGTAGTAGTATAAAAAAACTGAATATAATAGAATTTATAAAACCATCTTCCAAAACATACAAATTTTGTATAAAACAAATGTGGATTTCAATAGGAAAGAATGCAATACAATACAATACAATACATACAAACCAATAGAATGCAAATAGAATTGAAAAAAACAATAGCATAGAATAGAATAGAATAAAAAGAATAAAAAAAAACAAAATTTAAATAGAATCAATTAAAATTTGAATAGAATAGAAAATAATAAAATTTAATATGAAGATGGTTATATTCTTTCTATTCCATTTTATTCTGCTGTTTTTTCTACACTATTCTGTTATTTTATATTCTATTGTACTCTATACTTTCCATTCTATTTTATTTTAAAGTTCAAAATTGTTATATTCTTTCTATGTTATTCTATTCTTTTGTATTCTATTCAATTTTGTTCTTTTATTGTCTATTCTATTTTGTTCTGTTTTACTCTATTATATTCTACTCTTTTATTTTCTGTTATATTCTTTTCTACTCTATTCTAATTTCTCTATTTTATTCCTTTATCTTCTTTTCCATTTTTTCTCTTTGGAAATTGAAAAACAAATCAAAAAACTTTTTGAATTTGAATTTAAAACTTTTAGAATTTGAATGTGAAAACTATTTAACATTGATCAAAAAAACTATTCAAATTCGAATTCTGAAAAGATTTGAAAACGAATAAACAAAACTAATTACGAAAGCAAATTAAATGGATTAAAACACATTTAACTAAACACATTTATGCAAATAACGTATCGAAATGAGACAAAACAATTATTTTTCGTTCTACACATGTCTAGTTCAGCAGTCTATTAATTTTGAATAATCTACCAATACACCACAGCCTTTTTTTTCAAATGATGTACATCACAATGGTAGATGGTTTACATCTGTTTGTTATAATGGACTCAGATTAAACGTTACTTACCGCTCATTTAGCAAAACGCAACAGTCTGAATTGGCCCCTAAAAGCAACAGATGAAACCAGTAAATGGGCTACTTAGCAAATGCAGCAGACCACAAAAGTACTAAAATTAAATATCAGTGAATTTACTTGAATCTGGGTTCTGTGTAAACCACTGCATCTACAGAATTTGTAACTTAGAAGGGAATTTTTCCTGAAATTTGTATTGTGCAACTTCCTCTTTCTCTGCTTCCCTGAATCATCAATTATATTAAATTCCCAATTAATCTGATTAGAGTATGAAACATGTTAGTACTATTTTTTTTTTTTAAATATAATTTTTTTGTTCCACCAGGAAGCAGCCATTTGGTTGTTGCTGCATCTCAAGTTTACATGATTAGGGTGGACTGATGAGTGGGGTCGACACATTTTGGCCCCCAGCTGTTGTAGAAGTCTTATGAGGCATTGCCAGACTGACAGCCACAAGCATGACTCTTCAGCCCAGATATGATAGGACTTATAGTTCCACAACAACTGGAGGACTGAAGCTTGCCTACCCAGGCAAGGCCAGCAATGCCTGGATGAAAAACAGAAGTACTGAGCAGGTAGGCTGTGATGTATAATAAAGAATTATGCTCAAAGAGGTACATTGTGGAGTGAGGAAAGAGAGGAGCGAGAAAAAGAAAAGGAGAAGAATGAGCTTATACATTATCTACAATATATAACAGTTTTACAGGGTGAACAGATAAACTTCTCTTCTGACCATAATATTTTATAGACAAGTGGTGTTAAGAATCCTTAAAACTGTTATTGGCAAAGTAAGCAAAAGTTTATTGAGCTTGCAGCTTTGTAAAAGCATTCTCATATAAATCGTTGCTGTCTTGATGATTTTTCAGGACTTCCTATATTCTAGTACAGAATATCAAACTTAAAGGAGTTGTAAATTACATTTTTTTTTCACCTTAATGCAATCTATGCATTAAGGTGAAAAAACATCTGGTGTTGGCGGCCCCCCCCCCCCCGAGCCCCTGTTTTACTTACCTGACCCGTTGAAAGTCCTGCGCGGTGCCGAGATCCTCTTTGCCGCTCAGCCTGGCCACTGATTGGCTAGAGCGGATGGATTGAGAGCAGTGCAGACATTGGCTGGCGCTGCTGTCAATCACATCCAGTGATGCGGTGCGCCGAGGGGTGGGGCCAAGTGATACAGTGAGCGGCTATGGCCGCTCGCTGTATCACGGGAGCGTGCCTGCAATTACTGACCACCATGCGAGCTCTCGCATGACTGTGGTGAGTTCTTGTGGGGAGGACCAGAGACAGCCGCCGAGGGACCCCAGAAGACGTGGATCGGGGCCACTCTGTGCAAAACGAACTGCACAGTGGAGGTAAGTATGACATGTTTGTTATTTTAAAGTAAAACATTTTTTTCCTTTACTAACGCTTTAATTAATAAAAATTGCAGGAAAAAAATATATTAGCACAGCCATAATGACTAATCAGATTTTAGATGTTATTTTAATTTTGCAAGTTATAACATTCAGGCAGTCCCCCACCAACACACTTTATACCACCCATGCTCCCCTCCAGCTGATTAGATAATCTAAAAGCTTCAAATCCATGGTCACATCACAGGCTGGTTCCTCGGTCTTCTTACTTTTGGACTGCAGTATAAGGGGTTTCTTTTTTGAGGACACATCAATCTCTCATGATGTGGGCTCTTCCTATTGGCTATCCGTTAAAGGGGCTCTCACAAGGTAATGAAGACATCAAGTTGAATTGCCATGACGTTACAATGAGAGAATTGGCAACAAACCAGTTGTATGCTTTTGACTACAATGGCAGATCACCAGTCTCCACTGCCAAAAGAGGCACTGCAGAAGGTCACGTAATGGCAGACGTATTTAGTAAAAATAGGTCAGCAGTGTTTTTTTTTTTTAGTGCGAATGGGTGGAAGCAGGTGGGGTTGGAAAGTTTAATGATGGAGTTTGAATATGTCTCATACAATTGGTCAGCTTGCAGTGTACACCAGTCCTGAAACTTGGACAACTGTATCATACAAATAAAAACTTCAGATTCTATCATGGTTAGGCTAAGGTGATCAGATTTTCAAAATGAAATCTCAGGACACTCTACCGACCCCATCGCTTTTAACCACACTCATAAAAACCACAACCCCAATTGTAGCCACACCTAAAAAAACACCCCTCCATTTGTAGACACACCCTCAAAATCACCCCCCCCCCAACAATCTTAACTACACCCAGAATCTATGCCCCTATTTCAATCAATATTTAAACAGTGTAAACCAGCCTTTTTCAACCAGCGTGCCCAGGTAACTTGATGTTTCTTCAATGATGCCTTGGCAAAATGCCTGAAAAATTGATTAAAAATTGTATAAAAGCCAGTAGGTAGATCAAGCCTGCCTTTTAGTTACACAAAGCCACAGGTTTTCATTACACACCATTACGACTTTCTAGACACTGGCATCCTAACAACCAATGACTTATTTAGTTAACCACTTAAGGACCCCTTCACGCCGATATACATCGGCAGAATGGCACGGCTGGGCACAAGCACGTACCTGTACGTCCTCTTTAAGAGCCCAGCCGTGGGGTTGCGAGCGTGCCGCCGGTGGATTGCTTGTGCCCCGGTCCGAAGCTCTGTGACCATGGCTGCGGGACCCACAGACCCGATCGCCGCCGGTGTCTCGCGATCGGTCACAGGAACTGAAGAACGGGGAGAAGTTCTTCATTGTGGCAATGTCAGTGATCGTCTGTTCCCTGATATAGGGAAAGATGATCACTAACGTCACACATCCAGCCCCGCCCCCTACAGTTAGAAACACATATGAGGTCACACTTAACCCCTTCAGCGCCCCCTAGTGGTTAACTCCTAAACTGCAATTGTCATTTTCACAATAATCAGTGCATTTGTATAGCACTTTTTGCTGTGAAAATGACAATGGTCCCAAAAATGTGTCAACATTTTCCGATGTGTCCACCATAATATCGCAGTCATGAAAAAAATTGCTGATCGCCACCATTGGTAGTAAAAAAAAATATTAATAAAAATGCTATAAAACTATCCCCTATTTTGGAAACGCTATACATTTTGCACAAACCAATCGATAAACGCTTATTGCGATTTTTTTTACCAATAATAGGTGGAAGAATATGTATCAGCCTAAACTGAGGAAAACCATATTTTTTCTATATCTTGTTTTGGGGATACTTATTATAGAAAAAAAAATATTGTTTTTTTTTTCAAAATTGTTGCTTTATTTTTGTTTATAGCACAAATAAAAAACGCAGAGGTGATCAAATGCCACCAAAAGAAAGCTCTATTTGTGGGAAAAAAAGGAATGCCAATTTTGTTTGGGAGCTACGTCACACGACCGCGCAATTGTCAGTTAAAGCGACGCAGTGCCGAATCACAAAAAGGGGCAAGGTCCTTAACCTGCATAATGGTCCGGGTCTTAAGTGGTTAATAAGTAGGATGTCTGTTACCTCCACTGCGTACTTGCTTGACCCTCCTGTGCTCCTCACCCTCAGCACTGGAGTGACATTAGCTGACTGGAGAAGAGAAACACTGGAATACTAAAGTGTTTTTGCTTTGGAAAAATAAATCACCTTTACCGTTGGGTGTCCTATGTGTGTTGATGTTGATGCATTATGTAAAACTATTACAATATTTGTTTACATTTTAGAATGGGGTGCCTCAAGACTGTCCACAATTTAAAGGATGCCTTGAGATTGTCTATAATTTTAAAGGGTACCTTGACTGAAAAAAGGTTGAGAAACACTGGCGTAAACAATATGTAACATTAATAATACCCATAAGGGTAATATGGCTGACTTTACAGTTAAAGGTCTAAGCACTGTGACAAGCAGTAGGGACACACAGTACAGATGGGACAGTTGGTGGTGGGGACAGGCAGTATAAGGGTTGACATTTATGGTGGGGACAGGCAGCAGTAAGGAGGCAGTTAATAGTGGAGATCAGGCAGCAGATAGGAGAAGGCAGTAAACACAGGCTCTATCATCTAACCAAGTTTCAGTTGTCCCACATCATTGCCCCCTTAACCCCTCACGTGGCCCTGCACTGACCTCATCCTTGAGCTCCAGGCCCTCCAGCAGTCATTAGAAGTTTAAGAACCCATTGCCAAGCTCTGGGATTGTTCTTCCCTGCCCTGATACATTTGGGTCTGGGGGGTTTGGCCAAAGTCCATGTGACCAATCAAACCGTGGGTAAAAGAAGAATAGAGGGGGGAGAGATTTTCAGCATATTAGTAACTATCCCCAGGCTGAGTGACTTCCAAACTTCAAAGAGGCCAGCACCCAGAGAATTAGTGACACAGGGGATCCTCAATCCGGGGGCTGCCACTTAAACTAGGGACATCTGGTCACTCTAGGTTAGGTCTGCTTTCTCTTTCCTATGTGCCACTAATGGCGGCCTCACAAACCAATAATATATGAGAGGTTGGAGTGGTAGGCCCATGCACTTCTTTGGAATCTGATGTTACTATAGTTAGAAGAATATACTCCCAGGATTGCTGGGGTGAGCTGCAAGCTGACAGAGTATGTACGCAGATATCTGAGTGCCTGATCTTCAAGCTTGCTCTTCAGTTGAGATAACAAGGTAGCATAATAGGATTGATGTCTGGCTTGTAATGTTATTTGTTTGTTTGATGTTAAGTTTGCCAAGAGTTGTTATTTTAGGATAGAAGTCTGTATTTCTTTCATTAAATTGAGATGCAGGTGATGCTGTCATATTTTGTGGGTAATACAAACATTTTTTCTTTAATGTGTAAGTTCTTCTATCTATTTTGCATGTACCATGACTTTTTATCATATTTTTTTCTTTAATGTTATTACTATAAAGGAGGTTCATTGATGATGCCAAGCAAATAGAAATCTAAAATAAAAAAATGAAGACATTTGAAATGTAGAACACATTACCATATTTATGTGCCATTTAGAAATGCCACAATACTCGTGAGAAAGATGATGCAGAAGAGCTTATTGCTTGCTATATTTATTAAACTTTTTTTACAAAGTATCAGCTCCAAACAGTATGTTTAACCACTTCAGCCCTGGAAGGATTACACCCCTTCATGACTAGGCCATTTTTTGCCATACGGCACTGCCTTACTTTAACTGACAATTGCGCTGGCATGCAACGCTGTACACAAATAAAATTGATGTAATTTTTTCCCACAAATAGAGCTTTCTTTTGCTGGTATTTTATCACCTCTGCGGCTATGATTTTTTGCGCTATTAACAAAAAAGGGCCGACAATTTAGAAAAAAACAAACAATATTCTTTTACGTTCTGCTATAAAACACATCCATTTAATAAATAATAATAATAATAATAATAATAATAATAATAAATAAAAAAATGGATTTCTTCATAAATTTACCATTATGTATTATGCTACATATTCTTGGTAAAAAAAATCCCAATAAGCATATATTGGTTTGCACAAAGTTATAGCATCTACAAACGATGGAATATTTTTGTGGAATTTTTATTTATTTTTACTGTGACATTGTGGCGAAATGTACACTTTTTTGGGGACCAGTGACACCAATACAGTGATCAGTGCTAAATGATATGCACTGTAACTGTACTGACACTGGCAGGAAATGGGTTAACATCAGTGACAATCAAAGGGTTAAATGTGAAGGGGCTTTCTAACTATGATGGGGTACTTGCATTGTAAGAAGACATAGATCTGTGTTCCTGATTAGCAGAAACACAAGATCTCTGTCTTCTCCTGTCACA
The DNA here is from genome assembly GCF_905171775.1 of Rana temporaria. NCBI lineage: Eukaryota > Metazoa > Chordata > Amphibia > Anura > Ranidae > Rana > Rana temporaria. The sequence goes on from NC_053495.1 coordinate 120,197,746, forward strand.
GAACAGCGACCCACCCTGTTTACGTAGGCAGACTGCCGTTTTGTTTGCTTCGGGAATGATCGGCGTGTCCCTGTGGACATCAGGTCCGTCAGACATGTTGATTGATGCGTGCCTCAGAATAGGAAGAGCAAAATCACATACAGGTACAAGATTTCGCTCCCCTGCAGTAAATGAACGTAGGGTGGTAGGGCTGGTGCCAGGATTTTTGACACCCTAGGCGAAACCTAATTTTTATGACCCCTTTGCTCTGCCCCTACTCCACCCCCTCTGCCCTGCCCATGTATATGGTGGAGGTGGCAGGGTGAAGATTTTTGAGGCACCTTTTTCTTCGACCGTGGTCCGCAGGCCCTCATCTGCACCTCTGGACCTCTGGACCTCGGCCTTGGTCCACTGATATATCGACAGGCTAAAATAGTATACAGACAGGCTAGGGTAGTGTAGTATATGGACAGGCTAGGGTAGTGTAGTATACGGACAGGCTAGGGCAGTATACAGACAGGCTAGGGTAGTATATGGACAGGGTAGTGTAGTATATGGACAGGCTAGGCTAGTGTAGTATACGAACAGGCTAGGGCAGTATACAGACAGGCTACGGTAGTATATGGACAGGCTAGGGTAGTGTAGTATATGGACATGGTAGTGTAGTATACGGACAGACTAAGGTAGTGTAGTATACAGACAGGCTAGGGTAGTATACAGACAAACTTGGGTAGTATATGGACAGGCTAGGGTAGTATATGGACAGGCTAGGGTAGTGTAGTATACGGACAGACTAGGGTAGTGTAGTATACAGACAGGCTAGGGTAGTATACGGACAAACTTGGGTAGTATATGGACAGGCTGGGGGAGTATATGAACAGGTTAGGGTAGGGTAGTATAGTATGCGGAGAGGCTAGGGCAGTATATGGACATGCTAAGGTAGTATATGGACAGGCTAGGGTAGGGCAGTATAGGGACAGGCTAGGGTAGTATAGGGACAGGTTAGGGAAGTATAGGGACAGGCTAGGGTAGTATAGGGACAGGCTAGGGTAGTGTAGTATACGGATAGGCTAAGGTAGTATATAGACTGGCTGGGGTGCAATCAGCCTGCCCATAGATGTTTTGAATCAGGTGGTCCCTGCTGAATCATTCAAGATTTGAACTTTATATGGCCAGCTTAAGGGTGCATTTCACTGTCCTTCCTTCAATGATCATCATCCTTATCGTCATGATAATCTCACAGTACAGGTTCTGTTGCTCAAAGCATCTATATTGTGTGATTATCATCATGATTATAATGATAATCACATTTGGCTGCTCCCTGCTGTATATTGGAACAATGACAACAGTCAAGTGTATGTGTGCTGTCATGCCTGTATCTTTCTTGCGACTTCTGCTGCTGCTGCAATCCCTCGGTGTGCCCTTCTAAATGGACATCACATAGACTCTGCTGCCTCTTCTTGCACTGATCGCTTCCAGTTCCAGCCAGCTGTCCCCAGCCTGCCAGTCCTCTTCTTCTGTCTGATTTCCTCAACACTTACCTGCTGCAGGAATCGGGGAGTGTGCAGGGCAAGCGGAATCACTTTCCCAGGCTGGCAGGAACTTATAATGACATATATGAAGGAAAACACCTATCAAAACAGCATACTTGAAATAGTTTAAGAGAAATGTAACAAATTAGACATGCTGAGAAAAAAAATGAATAGAAAGGAAAAATGTCCACCAAAATATAAGAGGAAGGATGTAGTCTTAAAGTGGTATTAAATCCAAAACCAAAAATGGAATATGTTGCAGTTTACCAATGCTTCGATGTGGTGACTGCATTTATTTTTTTTGGGCTATTTTCCCTCCTGTTTTCACCTGGTTATCTAGCCAGTAACACACCTTCTGCATTACAGTGCTCCAACTCTGGATAAATGAACATAGGGTCAGCATTGGAGTGCAGCACTGTCAGGAGGAGGGGAGTGTTAAATGTTCTAGCAGATTTAAATGCTCTAACAAACAGAAGCTGAGTTCCAGCTAATACTTTTTTATTTTGGAATAAAGGGATTGCATGAATAATTAAAAGCTGATAATAAGCAGTAATTAGTTTGTCTCATCCATGTAACTAATACACTTTGCAAGAGAGCTTGTTCTTTTGAAAAATAGGCTTACTGGCTGGATCACCAGCCAGTAAGAACACCTAAAAAAGAAATCGAATGCAGCCATTATGGCTAAGAATTGATAAGCTGCAATATAATAAATGTTTACTTTTGGGTTTAATCACACTTTAAAATATAATAGATACTTGGGAAGCCACATATTAGACATGTTCACACTGAAATATTTTGTTTCAGAATTTAGTTTTTGTCCGAAAAATGTATTTATTTAGTTACTCCCGAAATTCATTTTTTCTTATTTTGTTTCGATAAAAAATGCATTCGTCCAAAAATCCAAATTAATTAAGGTCGAATCTGTCATTGAAGGCTTATGGCGTCTGTCAAATGTTCTAAGAAGATTTGACGGAGCAGCTAAACTGTACGACGCCGCAATCGTACATTTCCGGTCGAATGTTCTGCCTACAAGCTACTGTAAACCATTTTTGCTGATTCCACATGGAGCAATGTTATAATATCTGTATCCATTTTAGAGAGAAAGAGTGTTTGATAACAGGATAGAATTGAAGAGCTGTAAGTGTAGACAGACTGCTTACATATAGATAGGCATATAGTAGTTAGTTTAGACATATATCTTCTAAACAACTGTCACATACCACATCTCTAGAGGTATTCCACCTATAAACATTTAAAAATTGTACCATAAATACAATTTTCAGGATTTTTTTGATTATATGACTATCACGGGGCTGTTCCAATGATCACAGGTTGGGTAAAGGGTGGCATAAAGCTGCACTGACAATGGGGGGGGGGGGGGGGGGGGGGCTACAGGCACATTGTGTGTTAGCACAGTTGCCTGTAATATATTTACAGCTCACATTAGGGTGACAATGCCACTGATCTATTGCTAATCAATTGGCAATGGGTGAGTGTTGTCACCCTACTTAAAGAAGCATATTAGATCATGCTATGATAGGAAAAATCTCCAGGTATGATTTATCAGATTAAAAATCCCACAACCTAATTATTATGGATTGTGTTGATTGTCTGCCTCCAATCCCTGTTACAGTGTGTTCTGCAATCCCTACTGCTATTTGGATTGCTACCATAAGCTGTTTTTTGGTATTCATTTATATTCTTCACAGCATGATGATCTGCCTGAACACTGCTTGTGGAACTTGCACAACATTACAGACTTAGGTAAGCCATGCATGGTGCACAATTCACACGATTCCCCCATCAAAGACAGTGCTGACAGAGGAATCCCTCCTGCCGAGTAATTGTCTGCTCTCGGCGGGAGAAGACAGTTAATATCGCTAGTAGCTTTAGCAGCCATTAGTAATAATCCAGCAAGCTGGTTGTACCCAAGTTGATCGATCACCCCCTCTGTCACGCCACCCCCCTATGTGACTAATGAATAGATTAATGCACCCCCTATTCAAGGTACCTGAATTACAGCAGCGTGCGTGTTTTTTTGAAGCACCTGATTAGAGCCATAGGCTTCAAAAAAGGTGGACTCGGAGCACAGAGAATTGCGCTCAGAGCCCATCCAGGTGTGTTAGAAAAGAAAATGAACATTAGCTTTTCTAACACTGAAACGCCTCCCTGCTAATCAGGAAGTGCGGGTTTAATACCCGTCACCTGATTGGCTGAAAGCAGAGGTGATCCTATTGGCCGCCTAGTGTAACATAAGAATGGATGCAGGAAAGCATGGAGGACCCGCTGCTTGTCCCACACAGCTCACCGCCGTCACCCGCTGCCTGACCCGCCACCAAGATGGGGTAAATGCCAGGCAGACAGCGGGCAGGCAGGGGTCACAGTGGCTGCATTTGATGGGGCAGAAGTGGCTGCATATGATGGGTACAAGTGTCTGCATATGATGGGGCACAGTGTCTGAATTTGATGGGGCACAGTGGCTGCATTTGATAGGCACAATGGCTGCAATTGATGGCACTGTGGCTGCATTTTATGGGGCACAAGTAGTTGCATTTAATGGGGCACAAGTGGCTGCATATAATGGGATACAGTGGCTGCATTTGATGGGGCACAGTTGCTGCATTTGATGGGCACAATGGCTGCAATTGATGGCACATTGGCTGCATTTGAAGGGGCACAAGTGGCTGCATATAATGGGATACAGTGGCTGCATTTGATGGGGCACAGTTGCTGCATTTGATGGGCACAATGGCTGCAATTGATGGCACAGTGGCTGCATTTGAAGGGGCAGAAGTGGCTGCATATGATGGGTACAAGTGTCTGCATATGATGGGGCACAGTGTCTGAATTTGATGGGGCACAGTGGCTGCATTTGATAGGCACAATGGCTGCAATTGATGGCACTGTGGCTGCATTTTATGGGGCACAAGTAGTTGCATTTAATGGGGCACAAGTGGCTGCATATAATGGGATACAATGGCTGCATTTGATGGGGCACAGTTGCTGCATTTGATGGGCACAGTGGCTGCATTTGATGACACAGTGGCTGAATTTGATGGGAACAATGGCTGCAATTTATGGCATAGTGGCTGCATTTGATGGGCACAGTGAGGCTGCAATTGATGTTTTTGTTTTCAGTATTTTTCAGTTTGTTTGAGCACCAGTTGCCACTGAGTGCTTCCTAGTCTGCCCTCCTACGGTAATGCAATGTCCATGCTCTCCCTTATTGCTCCATAATTGTCACTGCCATTTTCTCCTTGTCTTCTCCTGGGAGTTCTTTCTTCAGCCATTAATTTGCCACTGATGTCATAACAACTGTATATGTGCAGCTCTCGCTATACACTGCACTGTGTATGTGCCACAGTAAGTTTATAATTAGGAGAAAAAAAAACTGATAGCAATTGTTTGGTAGAAGAAACATAAATCATGGAATTTCTCAAAACTGGAGAAGCCAGAATCTGGAGCAGCTATGCGTGGCAACTAATCTGCTTCTATCTTTCATTTTCAAAGCTTAACTGAACAAGCTGAAGATAGAAGCTGATTGGTTGCCATGGGCAGCTGCTCCAGATTCTGTCTTTTCCAGTTTTGATAAATTCCTCTCAAAGACTCTTCTAATATTAAATCATGTCTGCTGGCAATTTTTTGAAACATCCAGGTAGATGCATAACACAGGCAGAATATAAATGTAAGCTAGTGGGAGATTCACACATCCTAAAAAAGCACCCAATCCTTAAAGTAGTCACCTCCAGGTGCTTTCTTTTATCCTCAGATCATATTTACAGTGCCCCTGGATCCCCTTAAATCTGTGAATAGTTTGCATTTTTTTTCTGGGATCATAAGGGGAAAAGATGCAATGTTATAGGTATATATTGCTTGGACCTATTGCATAGACCCCCATCTCTTAAAGGTTATTAAAGTTGCACTTGTGTAAGACAAGTGCAAACTGCACTAAACCAAGTGCTTTTGTTGTTTTGTAAATCTGCTACTTGTTATGAAACACACTATTTTCAAAGTTCCTTTCTTATTCCTTTAAGTGCTCTTTGGCACCGAATAAACTCTGTAAGAAGATTGGATAGCTCATTTTACTATTTCAGTCTCTGCCAGCATCTTTTACATTTGTCTAATCCCAAATCTTCACAATCCATGGAGAATTGAACAAATACAAAAATAAAGCACAAGAGAAAGGAAGCTTTCTACATCAGTCCTTCAAACTTTGCTTTCATGCTTAGACAAAAAAGACAGCAAGCTTTTAAACATATATTAGGGATTATGCTGTGAATAGTATCAGCTTGGGTATTGTGGAACAGTTCATGTGTCCCTGAAGATAACATTAGGAAAGAGCTTGCCCTTTTTCTTCTTTAAGCAAAAGGATTTTGAAGAGCAAATAATTCCGGGAGAGAAGTTATGTTGTGTTATATGGCTGCATCCTGAATAGGCAATAAAAGTGATATGTATTATTTTACACAATAGCTCCTTGGATGTGGAGAGAGCTGTATTTTGTTCCTTTGTGGATAATGTTCAGCTGATCAGAGAAAAGGAAGCATTTTTCAGAAAATTACCAATCTCCTGGTGTTTTTAACAATCTTACTGAGCAACCAAGAAATATCAGTGCTGATCAAACATTTTAAAGAATGAAGTATTTGAAGGTGATTTACAAGAATGATATTTAATTGTCAGATTCCCCATTGGGATATACATAATGTTTTTTTTTCCAAACAAGATGGACAGTTGGTTCAATCATAAAATTAATGTATTAAACATTACCTTAAAATTGTAAATCACAATAAGGTCTTACAAATTATTTCCCAAGAAATTCAAATAACTGTTATGATAACCAATTTGCATGTATTTATGTTTACTAAAATTGACCTAAAATTAAATATACAGTTAAAGTGGTTGTAAACTCACCCTGCCCATTTTCTGCCATATAAAGCATTACTAAGCACTTAACTGATCGCTATGTGATAAATCCTTGCAGCCTTGTTTGTTTGCTTGCAATCCTTCCTGTTACTTTTCATTACGTCAATGGCGCATGCACATGTTTGTCTCTTTTTACGGCATGCTTATCGTGCCGTCAGTCCTTTGATGACATGCTGGAGCTCCTGTGTTCACGGCACAGCTCCGAGATATCGCGAGATTTGATTTCCATTCACAAAACAAACTAGCTTGCTAAAGGATTATGGCGCATGCGTGAGATTACAGGGCGGAAGTCCAGAGGACATCAGATGCAAGAGACAGTAGTTAGGATGGTGGCGGCTACACCCGCAAATGAGGAAATGAAAAAATATATATTTATTAAGAACAATGTGACGGGGCTTCTATTTACTGCTCATTTGTTTTAAATGGTTTACTATACTTTCTTCTTTGAAATGTAGCTTCGGAGGGTCAGAGTTTACATCCTCTTTAAAGTGGTTGTAAACTCTGTTACACCACTTTTATCTACAAGTAAGCCTATAACAAGGCTTACCTGTAGGTACGTTGAGTATATGCGCTGCTGCCGACGTCATCGTCACATGCACACTGAAGAAACAGGCCTCTGTATCGTTTCTTCAGGTGTCGTGCCAGCAGCTCCAGCGCACATGCGCGTGAGTGATGTCATCACGGCTCCGGACAATCACACCGCCAAAGTCGCGAACCCGGAAGTAACTCCAGTGGAAGATGTCTGTGCTGTACTCGGAGGGCCGAAGCCGATCCAGGGCATCATTCTAAGGTAAGTATTTCATAATGAGCTAGTATGTAATTGCCTATATAAGAGCTATCAAGGCAAAAAGACAGCAATCGCTGGGAGGCCTCCCATGCAGGCAGAGTTTTTTTTTATTTTTTCTATTTTTCAGGTCCATCGGGTGGCATGATTGATGATGGATGTACTATGTGGGACATATTTAAATTTTTTACCACTTAAGGACCGACGCACGACGATATACGCCGACAGAATGGCACGGCTGGGCACATGGACTTTAAGAGCCGTGGGTTGTGAGCGTGCCGCCGCCGGCACACTCGCAACCCGGTCCGAAGCTCTGTGACCGCGCCCGTGGGACCCGCGGACCTGATCGCCACCGGTGTCCCATGATCGGGTGAGTGTAAACAAACCTTCCCCGTTCTTCTCTGTGGCAGTGTCACTGATCATCTGTTCCCTGATATAAGGAACAACGATCAGTGACGTCACACGTCCAGACACACCCCCCTACAGTTAGAAAAAACACATTAGTACACAATTAACCCTTTAGCGCCCTCTAGTGGTTAACCCCTTCTCTACCACCAATAGTTTTAAAAACTTTTTTTGCATTGATACATGTCCCCCTAGGACAGTACCCAGGTCCCCATACACTTGTTATGGCAATAACTTGCATATAAGCCTTTACAATTAAGACTTTAGGTTTTTCATGTTTGTGTCCCCTAGACTTTATTATGTTTCACATGTTCGTTAGAACTTTTTGCCTGTTTGCGGTGTTCTGGCTCAAACCAAACCGGGGGGGTGTTTGGCTCATCCCTATAACCAAAAAAAAATACATACTGTGCACTTAGTCATACAGCAGCTAATGTTTAAAAATAGATATAGGGATTCAGTGCCCAGATTTGAATAATGAGAAGGAAAGCAGACCTAGTGAAAGAAGAGACTAGAAGGAAGAACTGTTTCTGGGATGTTGGAACTCCCTTTCTCACGAACCTCCGGCCATAATTCTATTTTGGGTACAGAATTACTATAGGTACAGAACATCAGCTGTTTTATGACTACAGCCTAGTACACACTATGATATTTTTTTTGGTTCAACCCAGCGTGCTTAATGTAAAAAAAAAAAAAACTGACGGCTTGGGAGAAAGAAGCCAATATGCGATGTTAGTACAGTGATCTCCTTCACTGAGCTATTGTGTTCTGAATGGGGAAGCGCTCTCAGCCATTGATAGAAGCCGATCATTATGGACCAGCTGATGTATACAAGGGAGCGGTTTCAACAGAAACTGGACAATGACATCCGATATTCGGCTTGTATGTACGGCCCTTTAGTAGTGTTCACTTTACCTATGTATATGCATGCATTCTTTTTGGATATAGATTGAAATTAACAGTGAAGCAAATACCTTTACTGTATTATGCTTGATGTGACATAACATATTGGATATTGTACCTATTTTATAATTGATTATATACTCAATACAACTTTATTGCAAACGTATTCTTGTTATGTGGTGTGCTTACTCTGTATATTTAAAATGATTGTACTAGCAGGTTGATACACTGCGGAGGGGTTTAGACACCCTAAAAATATTTTATTGTTGGTTGCAAAATAATGCAGATGATAGTGGTGTGCAGAGCTTTATTATATGTGTTTACTTTATTCCTCCCCCTGATGGTCCTATTCAACAAGCAGCTAGCTTATTAAAGGCTATACTCCTAGTGCAATAAAGGACATTGCTGTGGTTTATTTGGTGTGCCATATTTTTCACTCAATAAGACGCACCTGACCATTAGACGCACCCAGGAGGAAAAAAAGAAAAAAAATATTCTGAACCAAATGGTGTCCTAAAATATTTACCAATCAAGGTGGGGTTCACCGCTCCAGGGAAATACCAAGTGCAATTGTGGATAAGTCCAGGTGGATGTGGGTGCTGGCAATGAACTAGGCAATGGAAAGTAGCAAAGGACGGATGGACGGCCGCACACCAATGAACTCTTGAGTTGTCTTTATTGAAGGAACATGAGCAAACACCGCAAATACACAGCAGAAATCAAAAACAGCCGACGCGTTTCACACTTAGTTAGTGCTTATTCATGGCCATGAATAAGCACTAACTAAGTGTGAAACGCGTCGGCTGTTTTTGATTTCTGCTGTGTATTTGCGGTGTTTGCTCATGTTCCTTCAATAAAGACAACTCAAGAGTTCTTTGGTGTGCGGCCGTCCATCCGTCCTTTGCTACTTTCCATAAAATATTTACCAGTTCCCATGAAATGCAGCCTGACCAGTGCCAAAGAAATGCAGCCTTAAAATTGCCTTAAATGCAGCCTGACCATTGCCATAAACACAGCCTGACCATTGCCATGAATGCAGCCTGACCATTGCCATAAATGCAGCCTGACCATTGCCATAAACACAGCCTGACCATTGCCATAAATGCAGCATGACCATTGCCATAAACACAGCCTGACCATTGCCATAAACACAGCCTGACCATTGCCATAAACACAGCCTGACCATTGCTATAAACACAGCCTTACCAGTGGCTTAACACAGCCTTATCTCATGTCATTCCATCCTCCTGACAGAAGACAGAGCAGCCTGAGCTGCCGAATGCTCTGTCTTCTGTCTCAGCAACAATGTCAGGCACAGCCGGGAGATCGCCCAAAGCTCACAGGGGCTTAAGATGTCTGTCCTCCGCTCTCCTGACTCTCTTCCGGCGGTGGCGGTGGGGGGCGTTGCCAGCGGTAGCGGGGGCAGTGCCAGTGGTGGCGGGGGGCGGTACCTAGCATATATTCATAAGAATCAAAGACTATTTCCCCATATTTCTGGGGGAAAAAAGGTGTGTCTTATGGTGCAGAAAATACAGTATTTTGCTGCGTAAAGGCAATCTAACAATCTAACATTAAGGGAAATATTGGAGCCTCTGTTGCTGACTAAAAAAATGTAAGTTCTGGGATCGTCATCCCTCTCCTTACTTCTAAGTTACTGACAATGCATATTTGAGCTTTCATTGCTAAATTACTTCACCCTGCTTAATACTACAGAGTCACTGACCTGGAAAAGCATACAAGGCAAACGTTTAGGATGAGCTTCAGGTTTGGGTTGAAGTTGGAATTGCGCAAACTCAATCACAGATTTCAAATTAGCAAGCTAAGATGGCTGTTCACCACCATAGCAACACATTGTCAGTAATGCACTACTTCTGAACTTAGGTTAAGTGGCTTGGAATGGACAATGGTGAGGGCTTTGTAAGGTGCCAGCAACTTACTATAAAAAGGCAATGTTCCCAGCCGGCCATATTGACAATGACAATGTACTGTACAATGTACCAGTGCCGGCCCAAGACATTGTGCTGCCTGGTACCAAGAATGAAATGCTGCCCCCCCCAAAAAAAATTACGCCCACCAAAATGCCCCCACATCCATTATTTTATATCATGATAACTAAAGTGGACCTATCATGGCTCTATACATGTATAAAGGAGTATAAACCTGTTATGGCTCTATTCATGCAATTAACCCCACAGTGGAGCGGAGAGCGGAACGGGAGGAGCGGTCGGGCGGCAATTAGCCCCACAGTGGAGTGGAGAGTGGTGCTGGCGGAATGGAATGGCGTGCAGGCAGGAAATTTGCTGCCCCCCTGAAAGTGCTGCCTGGTACAATGGTACCATCGGGTCCCATGGTAGGGCCGGCCCTGCTCACCACACATGGTATAGACTGATTAAACAAGCTCCTTTAGCTCTACCAACAACTATGTAGTGCAAGGGCCTGTTTAATTGGATGTCATTTATTGAATAGATTACAGTGGTGGCTGGTGCTCAAAATTTTTGGGGGGTGCAAGCAAACTGTAAAAAAAAAACATCAATTGCAGCTACTGTGCCCATCAAACGCAGCCACTGTGCCCATCAATTGCCGCCACTGTGCCCATCAAACGCAGCCACTATGCCCATCAAAGGCAGCCACTGTGCCCCATTAGATGCTGCCAGTGTGCCTATCAATTGCTGCTACTGTGCCCCATCAGATGCTATCAGTGTGCCCATCGATTGCCGCAAATGTGCCCCATCAGATGCTGCCAGTTTCCCCCATCAATTGTCGCTACTGTGCCTAATCAGATGCTGCCAGTGTGCCCATCAATTGCCTCTACTGTGCCCCATCAGATGCTGCCTGGCACTTACCTGTCTCGCAGCGGGTCAGCTGCGGTCCTCCTTCGCTTTGCTAACACTGAATCGCCTCTCAGCCAATCAGGTTGCTGGGTCTGTTCCTTTGCTTTGCTAACACACATCTGTGTGAACAGTGAACGCCCAGCATGGCACCCGCTGTTCATATTTTTGAGCGCCTATTAGAGCCTATGGCTCTAATCAGATGCTTCCAAAAAACACCCATATGAGTGTAATTCAGGTGCCCTGTGCCTGAAAAGGCGCCGGACATCTAAATAGGGGGTGTCAGCGGCGACCATAGATAGATTCATTCAATGCATTAATCTATCTGTGGTGATAGAACGGTGCAGGAGAGAGGGGTCGGTGCCCATGCACCCCTTATGGACGCACCACCACTGATAGATTAGCTAAATCCTCATTTTGTATAGTTTTGGTAAATTTTAATCTGATTGTACAAAAGCTGTGCTGTCTTGGTAACCCTTAGGAAAAGCATAGAGAGTGCTGCTGCTGAAGTGCATGGGGACATATTAGTGTAGAGCTTGTAGGAATTGGTGAAATAAAGTAGATGTCAACTCTTCGCTGAATGTCCTTTAGGTAGCAAAATTATGTGCATCTTGAGGAATTTGGGGGTAATGCTGCTGTGTCCTGCAACATGTTTGCAGCCTTTCCACAGGCACTATCTACAGTCATAACAGGGTGATTATCTTCTTTTTTTTTTAAAAGGGTATGCTTCCTTTACCTTGCTGACACAACTGATTTTTTTTTAGCCTGTCCCTATTCACACACACTGCAGTTACTGTATAGCACAGCTTTTCCTTATAGTGCATATTTCCACATTTTTACTGGCTGAATTTTGTATGTATTCAGCCTGTCCCTAATTTCATATGCACGTCACTGCTGCTTGTGTTTTTTTTCACAGAGCATCATTTCTGAGTATGGATGGCTGCAATTTTTTTTTGTAAAGGCACTTTTTTATATAAAAACATTGTTATATTTTAAGGCAATATTCGTTAGCATAGACAATCGGGGGGAAAAGACAGCGCTGAATAAAATACATATACAAAATCCTCAGGTATGCAGCAGAGACTCTTTATTTTATAAAAAGTGAAGGAAATCACCAAGGTTTACAGCAGTCTATAGATGGTCATGCAGAGACTTAGAAAAAAAGCTGACAATACCTGGAGGCTGGAGCCGCATGGATGTCACAGGGGCTCAAGGAAGAATACTCAGAGTGTGACATCCATTCGGCTCCAGCCTCCAGGTATTGTCAGCTTCTTTTTCAAGTATTTCCCCTGATTGTCTATTTTCATCTCATTGGTCTATGAGTTTTGGACAGCAGCAGCCACAACTCCATTCATTTTTTTTGTTGTTTGCTTGGAATTTTTTCTATGCACCTGGACATTTGTTCTTTAGTTTTCATTAGCATAGAAGCTTTTTATTTTTATTGTATTATTCATTTGAGAAAGAAACAGGGGAGGTGTGCTTTCTAATCATGGTACAACGTGCCTAAACTATGATCTTTATATCTCTATTACTAGCTGTCACCAGACCAAGCACGCAGTCTGGCCGGACAGGAATGGGGGTGGGGACGAGCGAGCCCCCCCTCCTGAGCCGTACCAGACCGCATGCGCTCAAGATGGGGGAGGGTGTGCTTTGTGGCAGGGGGCACTGCCCCCCCACCCCAAAGCACTCTTGTCCCCATGTCGATAGGGACAAGGGCCTCTTCCCGACAACCCTTGCCGTTGGTTGTCGGGGTATGCGGGCGGGGGCTTATCGGAATCTGGGAGCCTCCTTCAATAAGGAGGCCCCCAGATGCCAGCCCACCGCCCTATGTGAATGAGTATGGGGTACATTGTACCCCTACCCATTCACCTGGGGGGAAAATGTAAAGTAAAAAAAAACACCACACAGATTTTTGTAGTAATTTATTAGACAGCTGGGGGGTCTTCTGCTGGGCCCCCACCTTTCTTCTTTAAGCTCTTTTACAAAGGGGGCCCCGGGCTTTTTGTTTTCTGCCGGGGAGGGGGCACCTCCACCGGGCTTTTCCCGATGCCTTTCGCCGGGGCCCCCCACCCTCTTTTAAGCTCTTTTTGATTCAGGGGGGCATCCGGGCTTCGTAGTTTTCTGCCGGGGCCCCGGCCTTCTCTCCGCTTTCTTCTCTGTTCCCTCTTCTGCCTGTCTCCTCCGGGGAGCCCAGGGCTTTCTTTCCGCTTTCTTCTCTGTTCCCTCTTCTGCCTGTCTCCTCCGCAGAGCCCAGGGCTTTCTTTCCGCTTTCTTCTCTGTTCCTTCTTCTGCCTGTCTCCTCCGGGGAGCCCAGGGTTTTTCATCGCTGTCTTCTTCCTTCTTCTCTTCCATTTCATGTTGACACGACGAGCTCTGCCGCTGTTATGGCATCTGAGCGGACCGCATCGACTTATATAGGCATAGGGCGTGGTCACCGGGTGATGCCAAGGGTTGTTGGGAAGAGGCACTTGTCCCTATCGACATGGGGACAAGAGTGCTTTGGGGTGGGGGGCGCAGTGCCCCCCCTGCCCCAAAGCACACACTCCCCCATGTTAAGGGCATTCGGTCTAGTACAGCTCAGGAGGGGGGGCGCTCGCTCGTCCCCACCCCCATTCCTGTCCGGCCAGACTGCATGCTTGGATAAGGGTTTGGTCTGGATCTTGGGGGGAAACCCCACGCTGTTTTTTTCAGCATAGGTTAACCCCTTATGATCCAGACCAAGCCGAAGGGCCTGATGTGCCACTGCAGGGGAACCCACGCCGTTTTTTTTTTTTTTTTTTTTTTTTTACAGCTCCCGGTCCTGTCAGGGGGACAAATGCATGATCGTCATAGCGATCTGTCATTTCCCCTAGTCCCACCCCCTTCAGTTAGAACACACACAGGGAACATAATTAACCCCTTCCTCGCCCCCTAGTGTTAACCCCTTCCCTGCCAGTGGCATTTTTATAGTAATCAATGCATTTTTATAGCACTACTCGCTACAAAAACGCCAATGGTCCCAAAAATATGTCCGATATGTCCGCCACAATGTTGCAGTACCGATAAAAATAGCTGATCACCGCCATTTCTAGTAAAAAAAATATATTAATAAAAATGCATTAAAATTAACCCCTTTTTTTGTAGACGCTATAACTTTTGCGCATTTTGCGTTTTTTTTTATAACCAAAAATATGTAGAAGAATACGTATCGGCCTAAACTGAGGAAAAAACATTTTTTTTATAGATTTTTGGGGGATATTTATTATAGCAAAAAGTTAAAAATATTATTTTTTTTGGTTTAAATTGTCGCTCTATTTTTGTTTATAGCGCAAAAAATTTAAAGGTGATCAAATACCACCAAAAGAAAGCTCTATTTGTGGTAAAGAAAGGACGCCAATTTTGTTTAGGAGCCACGTCGCACGACCGCGCAATTGTCAGTTAAAACGACGCAGTGCCGAATCGCAAAAAGTGGCCCAGTCATTGACCAGCAAGTGGTTAAAAAATAACAAAACAGTAAAGTTAGCCCAATTTATTGTGATAATGTGAAAGATGATGTTACACCGAGTAAATAGATACCTAACTTGTCACGCTTTAATATTGCATACACTCATGGAATGGCGCCAAACTTCAGGACTTTAAAATCTCCATAGGCAACACTTGTATTTTTTTTACAGGTTACCAGTTTAGAGTTACAGAGGAGGTCTAGTGCTAAAAGTATTGCTCTCGCTCTAATGCATGCGTCAATATCTCACATGTGTGGTTTGAACGGTGTTTATATATGTGGGCGGGACTTACATGCATGTTCGCTTCTGGGTGCGAGCTACTAGGGACAGGGGCATTTTAATTATTATTATTTTTATTTTTTTTACATAATAATTCAATAAGCCCTCACATCTTGTCCTTCAGGCTGGAAAGCATGCGATAGGGAAAAAAATAAACACAGATCTCATGCTTTCAGCCGCGATTGCAGCTTTGTTTGTTTCTGCCTCTGCATTTCTTGTGAACTGAGCATGCCCAGGGACTTAGAATTTTTGATGTTGCTTTTTGTGTCTCATAGAGCGTGTTTTTTGAGTTAGTAATTTAAGGAGATAGTTAACAGGTTTAACAAGTGCACCCAATGGAGACTGAACTTTGTCCATGTGTTTTCAATTGCATCATTACCACACAAGCCTATGTTATATAAAGCATATTTATAGCATTTGTCAGCTGCCCTGAAAGAGGGCAGGTTGTGTGTGTGGGGGCTGGCAAGAATGTCTTTGCAAAAAGATATGTTTTTGATCAAGGTTTTTTTTTTCTATGTATGTTTTTTTTTTTATGCTGTTCACTCACTTTGTACTGCATTATTTTGCGAAATATTTCTCAAGATGTTGTGATTAATGTTTCAAACCTGTGTATGTGGCTCTATTGTGTTATTTCCAAAGCATAAACCATATGCTGTTTACTGTCTCAAATGAACCTGTTTATTTTTATGTTTTATATTTATTTATTTTTGTTTATTGTTTTTTTTTTGCTTTCCTTGTTTTGTTGACCAATAAAATTACTTTCACATTTTGAAGTTTGTTTTTTGTTACTTTTTCATGCTACAGATTTTGACTGCTTTGTTATTTTTTAATTCATGAAACTGTTTTTTTTTGGACAAAAAAAAAAGACGTTTGAAAAATTATTGCGCAAATACCGTTGGAAATAAAATAATAAATGACCGCCACTTTATTCCCTAGGGTGTCTGCTAAAAAAATATATATAATGTTTAGGGGTCCTGAGTAATTTCCCAGGAACAAAATCACATTTTTACATGAAGGAGAGAAGTGCCAGAATAGGCGCGATATGGAAGTGGTTAAAGTGAAACAATAAAAGTGAAATATTCCTTTAAATTTCATACAGGGGGGGAGGGGGGGTATAACATGCCTGTGAAGCCCATTTTTCCCATGCTTAGAACTGTCCCTGTACAAGATGTCATTTCTGAAGTGAAAAAAAAAAGTAATTTAAAAGTACTCATGGCTATAAAGAATACAGTCATTGCTCATTAAAACTAAAAAAAATACATAACGTGGAGGTCCCCCCAAATTCAATTACCAGGCCCTTCAGGTCTGGTATGGATATTAAAGGGAACCCTGCAGTCAAAAAAAAAATAATTACGTGGGGTTCCCCCTAAATATTCATACCAGGCCCTTCAGGTCTGGTATGGATTTTAAGGGGAACTCCACCCCAAATATAAAAAAAATGGCATGGAGTCCCCCAAAAATCCACACCAGACCCTTATCCAAGCACGTTAACCTGGCCGGCCGCAGAAAAGAGGGGGGACAGAGTGCGGCCCCCCCTCTCCTGAACCATACCAGGCCACATGCCCTCAACACGTATTCAGAAAGAACTTGCGCCCTAAGTTACGGCGGTGTAACGTCTGTGGTCCGGCGTAAGCCTGCCTAATTCAAATGGGGATGATGTGGGCGTGTTTTATTTAAATGAATGGTGACCCCGCGTATTTTACATTTTTTACGAACGGCGAATGCGCCGTTCGTGAAAGAATCCCAGTGCGTATGCTCGAAATTACGCCGCAAATCATCATTGCTTTAGACGTGAACGTAATTACGTACAGCCCTATTCGCGAACGACTTATGCAAACGACGTAACATTTTCAAAAGTCGACGCAGAAGGACGTCCATACTTAACATAGGATATCCCTCATATAGCAGGGGTAACTTTATGCCAGAAAAAGCCGAACGTAAACAACGTAAAAAAATGCGCCAGGCGTATGTTTCTAAATCGGCGTATCTACGTAATTAGCATATTCATTGCGTAAATATACGGAAGCGCCACCTAGCGGCCAGATACGCCGGTTGGATCTTAGGGAAATCTATGTGTAACTGATTCTATGAATCAGTCGCATAGATACGACAACACAACTCAGAGTTACGACGGCGTATCCCCTTTCTGAATCCGGGCCACTGTCTATAAGAATTGTACTGTTAGACCCCTTTAACACTGGGTCACTTTGCAGGTGCTATAATACTAAAAATAGCACCTGCAAAGCGACCTGAAATAGCCGCTGCTGTCTCTCCAGTGTGATAGCCCCAAGGGCTTTTACACTGGAGTGGTGCGCTAGCAGGACGGTAAAAAAGTCCTGCTAGCAGCATTTTTGGAGTGGTGAAAGAGCGGTATACACACCTCTCCTTCATCGCTCCAAAAATGCTGCCCATTGAAATCAATGGGGCATCGCGGCTATACCGTCAGCAAAGCACCTCCGCAGAGGCGCTTTGTGGTGGTTCAACCCTTTCTCAGCCGCTAGCGGGGGTAAAAGCACCCCAATAGCGGCCAAATATTGCCCTGAAGCCGCCCCCGCCCCAGTGTGAAAGGGGCCTTTTTGCTTAAAGGCATCCCCCAAGCATATAATTTAAAGGCTTCCAGTTGTCGCTCTGTCACGAGCGATCGCGTGTGCCCAGTGGTTATCGCACTCGCATCAGCACCAGGGGCGAGCAGGGATCGTGTGCGCGCCCCTAGTCGCCGCAGAGAAACATCATGTTATATTATATGATTTTGCGCAGCCGAGCCAACCTGCCGCAGTAAAACTGCAGTGGGTGGTCGGCAATCGGTTAAGGTAGGTGCTCTCTTGTAAATGAACCTGGGACGTGATAGTAATATTGTACCTAGCATACAATCTTTCTTTAAGATATCCCAATGTTTCATTATAATTTTTTTTTTATTTCTTGTGCTGAATATTATAATCAAGAATGATTTTAAATTCAGATCTATCCTTCTGTTCAGTTTTATGGGTCTTAGAATCAGCCACCAAGGTTGCTCGATCCATATTCCCAATATTATGGATTTCACTGGTGATGATTTCTCTTTGGTACCCTTTTTGAAAAAAAATCGTTCAGCTAGTATATTTGACTGTGCAAAATAATCGGCTTCAAGAGAACAATTACGTCTGAGGCGTATAAATTGGCCCCCTGGTATGTTGCACAGCCATGACTGGTGGTGACAACTATCTAGGGGTATTTAACCATTTCTGTCTGTTGGTTTAAAAAAAATATTTTGAAAGACTGTGGAGGACTTCTAGACCCCTAAGTATCCGCATCGCCGAATACATCAACAACATCAAAAAAGGCTTAAGGACCCACAACGTCTCCAAGCACTTTAAAACTTTCCACAATAGAGACCCCAAATGTCTCAAATTATGGGGCCAGGAAAGGGTTAACCAGCACTGGAGAGGAGGGAGCTTCATTTGTCAACTTAGTCAACATGAATCATTCTGGATTCACGAAACTCAGGTTTTAGTTCCAGGAGGGTTGAACGTAGACTTTGACCTCAACTGTTTCATCTCAGACAAGTAGGTCATATGACGTCCCTCCTTCCTTCTGTCTAGTGGTTTATGTACATTTCTATTTTAATTTTTATATCCATTTTCCTTTATTTGGTTTAGTGTTTTTACAGATGGGTGCGGGTTTTCGTCCTTATTATACTTAGATCATTTTCATTATTATTTTTATTCCAACATGCTTTTGCATGATTAACTCCTGTCTGTCACCTTGCTGGACTGAATCATCGCCTTCACCCTATTTGTGGGAATAAGTGCTATTGACTGTTTGTTCATTCAGTGGTCCATCACACTTGGTAAGAGTGTTTATGGTGGAGGACATGTTAGATACATGAGGATAGAGGATAGAGGACATGTGGATACATATTATTTGAAGACTTCTTTTACCACATGGTGTCTCATCTTCGCTTTATTGCCATATACCCACTTTATGGACTTTATTTACTGCGATGCACCTTTTTACCTATTTATATCTGCTTTTGAGGTTATTGTGATTTGCCTTTTGGTGTTCAGCTTGCAGCTCTCTTTTTATTATATTTTATCTTTGTGTGCTGATTGCCTTTTATACCGGCAAAGTTAGTAAACCTGCAACTTTAAAGGCCAGGTTATACATTTTCTACATTCACAGGTTCCTAGTATGCTATGTGCATGCTTCTGGAAGATGCATTTCAATTGGCATTGGAACAAAGGGCAGAGGAATTTGGGAAATTTTGGCTACAAACTCAATATTGTTTCCAGGAAGAGACATTTGAATATTTATGAAAGTTAAAGAAAATCATTCCTGGTGGCAGACTAAAACAAAAAGGTGATTTTACACCTTAAATATTAATATGAGTTGTAAATTAAAAACAAAACATGTAAATTGCAATTACTTATATTATATTAAAGAACAATTCCAATCAAGTGAAACCAATCAGTGAGCTTTTAATGCTATCCTGCACATTAAAACTGTGCTAAAAGCTGATGACTGGCGAGGCATGACGTGGTGCACGTGAAGCACGCACGTCCGAGGGAGGAGCGGCCCACGCCACGGATCTGACCCAGAGGAGGATGGAGGGACCTAGACCCGGCGGCGCTCCAGAGGCAGCGATCGCGCTGCAGCGAGGGAACCCACCGAGGGGCTAGCTCCCCCATTGCGGAAAAGACCAGCATCCGCCGCCTTCCGATAGCCCCGCACTCTCCGGCCCCCCCCGCGCCGCTCCGGGAGTCAGCAGCTAAGCTACAGGACGGGACGGATTGAGCATAAGGAGGCTCCCACGCGCGGCGCTCCCGTCTGCCGCCCACCTCCCCCCCCCCTGTTTGGTGGTGAGCCCTGGACATCACATTGGATGGGGACCCTCCAGGTAATATGGATCCTTTTTTTCTCTTTCCTTCTCGTACCATAAGACTACATCATTGAAACCTTTGCAGCAAGGACCAATGCACTGACAGCAGGGAACAGGTAATGACAAGTTGCATCTCCTATGGCAAATGGCCACTCTGCATTTGTGTTAATTAACTGTATTCCTAGAGGCCCTGCATTTGTAAAGCACTAATCGGAGGAAGAAATCAATAATAAGGCCGATTTGAGGAACCGCTTATGCACTGTAAAGATTATAGGGGCCTCTGCAGGGTTGTTGTATCGTTCTAGTATCTTCCTTGTTTTTTTTTCCTCTCCCCCTCATAGCTATTTACATGTGAACTCAAGCATCCAAAGCTCATAGGACTATGCTTTAAACACTGTGGATAGTGATGTAGGTGGGAGTGTGGAAGAATATTGATACTCCAGAGACACTATTTCTCCCCGCAAACCAAAATTAACCTGGTGACGCCCTAGAGTATGGGTCCGAATCAGGGAATCCCATACAAATTGCATTAACTCTAAATAATAAGGCTGGCTATCAACCCAAAAAATAAGAAACACACGGATACCAAAAGTAAACGGGTTAGTTTCTTAAAAGACTTTTAATTATTTACTTGGCGTAACATCATCTGTTACATTATACAAAAAAAAAATAAAAAAATTTAGTTAAAAAAGTAAAAAGTAAGTAAAAGACTTTTGCTCCCACCCTTATAAAGGACAGCTAAATCACGGGGAGGCTGAACGGAAACCTCAGCAGAAAAATCCAAGAAGTCTTACCCCCCAGGTTTAACCTGGCTCATAGGGCAGGTTTACTATACCGACCCAAGGTATCAAAAATCTGAGAAGCGGAGCGCAACCCCAGGGGGATTGCGTGTAATACGCCCCACCATACTCAGGAGGAGCACAAACCCCCCAAAAAACAAAAAAAGAGGGGAAGAAGGGGACGCAAATTTAACCCCCCCCCCCCTTTTGGGAGGACGGCGGCTTAAAAACCACTAGGTCTTTCTAAGTGGAGAATCCCTTAAGAAAAAGCCCCCAATTGGACGGGGGTGCAACACTTCCTAAAAATAGAGAGAGGCGGACCCACCCCCCCCAGGTATATCTTGGGGCGTCGGGTTAATCCCCGGAACCCCTAAAAACTCCCGGAAATGTCAGGTGGCAACCTCTGATTAGGGGGAGGAAGGAAAAAAAGGAAAAAGGAAAAGAGAGAAAAAAGGGGGGGAAGAAAATCCTTAACCTCTCCCCCCCTTAGGAAATCACGCCATAGTGAGATACAAAAATCGCGCGGTCCCTGTAAAAAAAAAAAAAAAAAGGGGGGGGGGTTAGGCCCCTCACTTACTGTTCAAACTGGGGAAGCGCATCAGAGCGACAAAGAAACATAAAATGAACAGATCAACAAGGGGGGCTGCTTCGAAAGCCCCAAAGGATATTCCCTCTCCCACTACGATTAGACACTACATGACCTCGGGCACAAAGAGCCCAGGCCCGATTAAAAAAACAGAAAAAACGGGGGTAAACAAAAAGGGAGGAGTGGGGGCAGCAAATCCGACATCTGATACTTTAACAGAACTGGACCAGGCACTTAGCCAAGTAGAAGAACAGAGCTCGGACTCTCACATTCCAACTACGGGAGAAATGGCGGCAATGTTAAAGGGATTGGAGAACGTTATAAAAGAGGAAATCAGTACATTAAGAACGGACTTATTCCACATGCTGGAACGGGTAGAGGAAGCCGAGAAAAAAATAGAAAAACAGGACCAGGATTTAAATGAATTAAGGATTCAGCACCTGACTATGAAACAAAATCAGAGATGGCTGCAATATCGTCTCGAAGACCAAGAGAACCGCAATAGAAGGCAAAATTTAAGATTACGATCTGTCAAGGAGGAGAAGGGTGAAGACCTGAGAAAAATCCTTGGTGACTTGTTCCTCCCCCTCCTCGATAATGGCTCGGAGGGCCCCCTTAAAATAGAACGGGTCCATCGTGTGGGGAAGACGAGGGAGGGAGGAGGGAATTGGCATAGGGACATAATTGTGAGGTTTAGACACTTTGAAGATAAAGAGACAATTTGGTTAAAACTGAGAAGAAAACCTCCCTTATCTTACGACGGCAGGGAGATCCAGATCTTCACGGATCTGGCCTGGGAAACCCTGGCCAGAAGAAGACACCTAAAACCTCTCCTGGAACAGATGCGCCAACTTAATATAAACTATCAATGGGGCTTCCCGGCCTGTTTGATAGGCCATAAAGAGGGAGTGTCAGCGAAATTAATATTCCCCGAAGAACTCTCAGGGTTCTGCCGTAAACTGGACATGCCGGTCATAGAAATACCAGGATGGGATGAATAGCGGTCAGATAACAGCCCGCCCCTTGGGGCGGTCGTGGGCGGGGCGGCCGGACAGGACGGGGAGAGGGAGGGAGGAAGGGCTGGGGGGCGATCAGAGAAGGGCATAAGGAGGGCAGATCCGTAACCCCTCCCATATAAGAACTAGTCCTGTGCGAACAGGAGGGAGGGGCGTGGGGCGTTACACCTCATCCACAAGAACCGATGGGTAGGGGATACCAAAGATCCCTACGGTTCAGGGGTGATGATCAGGCCTGGGAAGGGATGGGTGAGAGGGGAGGTGGAGGGGAGAGGAGGGGGGTGGGAAGGGCATCATGGCTCCCAGGGATCTTCCGGAAAAGTCCCGTGCATTCAAGGAGGCGACTTAGTTATTGGGAATGACAGAAGTAAAATTTTTATCCTATAATGTAAAGGGATTAAACTCAGTAGGTAAAAGATTAAAGGTCCTAGCAGAGATTGAACAACTTAGAGCTGATGTAGTGTTTATTCAAGAATCGCACTTGACCATGGAAGCTAATATCAAGCTCTACTCCCCGGCGTACCCTACTTGGGTCTACGGTGATTCCATCTCAAAACGCGCAAGGGGAGTAGCGATTGGGTTTACAAGAGGGTTTGGGTTTACCTTGGAGGCAAGGATGAATGACCCAGAAGGGAGATTCTTGTTCCTTAAAATACGGATTGAAAACATTATTTACACCTTAGCCAACATTTATGCCCCCAACGTGCACCCAACCCAATATTTAAAGAAAATTCTGGGAAAATTGAACAACTTTGCCGAGGGATTTATAATCCTGATGGGCGATTTAAATTTTGTTTTGAACCCAACGGAAGATAGCACGTTCCGTGGGAGGGAGACAAAAAATGTGCATCTACAGAGAATTAAACATAAGCTCCATGAATGCCAACTAGTGGATGTCTGGCGGATTAAACATCCAAATGAGCATGACTACACATTTTTCTCCCCCCCCCACGGAACGTACTCCAGGATCGACTACATCCTAGCGGACCATAGGTTGATCGACGCTATTACTGAGACAGAAATTGGAATTATGACTGTATCGGACCATGCCCCGGTCTCGATGAAAATTATACTAGCTGTACAAAGGAGACAGCGGCCGACGTGGCGCCTGGATGATAGCCTGATCCACGATGAGGGAGGGGGAAGCAGGGTAGAGGCAGAATTAAAACAATTCTTCCTCACAAATGACACAGAGGGGATTACCAGTGCAACCCTGTGGGAGACGCACAAAGCTTTTATCAGAGGGATTCTAATTGCAGAGGGCGCAAAAAAAAAAAAAGAGAGAAAAAGTAATGCTATCACCCTGAGGAAAGAGATAGAGATGCTAGAACGGGAACACAAAGTGCTGAGAGCAAAAGCGACTTATCATAACTTAATTTTAAAAAGAGATGCTCTCAAGGAGATCATGGAACAAGAAGTAAGGTATAAATTAAACTGCATTTCCAAAGAGAGGTATATATGGGGAAACAAACCAAGCAAACTTCTAGCTAAAATGGCCCAAAAAAAGAAAGCCAGGAACTATATTGAGAAAATTAAAGGTAAAGACGGGGAACTGGTTTATGCAACCTCCGAAATCGCGGATACATTCAAAAAATACTACGAGAACCTATACTCAATAAAACACACAGGTTGGCAGGTAGGGGAAAGGGAGGAGGAGACCCGAGAGTTTCTTGATAATGCAGGACTTCCTAGATTGGAGGAGATGGAAAGCTTGACCATGGATCGACCTATAACTGAGGAAGAAATAAAAAGGGCCATAAATTCCACCACTGGTGGAAAGAGTCCGGGGCCAGACGGGTTTTCCACCTTCTATTATAAAAGATTTAGTAACATCCTGATACCGAGACTCTGTAAATATTTTAATGGATTGGGGTCGGAATTTGAAACTAGTAGTGGAGCTATAGCGGCTGTGGTGGCAATAATCTTGAAGGAAGGCAAGGATAGCTCTCTATGTTCGGGATATAGACCTATCTCTCTGCTAAATACAGACATTAAACTTTTCGCGAAAATTCTGGCGTGCCGCCTGAAAGGGGTCATGCATTTATTGGTGCACCCCGACCAGGTAGGCTTTGTGCCCAACAGAGAGGGTAAAGACAACAGCCTAAGGGCAATTCTCCTGCTTCAGACCATAAGGCAGAACGAGCCCCCAGGTCTATTCCTGTCAGTCGATGCTGAAAAAGCATTCGACAGGGTAGACTGGGGGCTCATGATGGAAACTCTTACCGTCATGGGAATAGGAAACAGGATGTCCCGCTGGATCAAAACATTATATCACCACCCCACCGCGCAAATAAAAATCAATGGCATACTATCGGAATCCTTCGAGATGAAAAACGGGACGAGACAGGGGTGTCCATTGTCGCCCCTCCTCTTTATTCTATCCCTAGAGCCGCTGCTGGCCACTATTCGTAATGACCCGGATATTAACGGAGTGAGAGTAGAAGGGGAGGAACACAAACTATCGGCTTTTGCCGATGACATTTTATTTTACGTAACTAACCCAGTCAAATCTATCCCCAAGCTTTCTAGAGTCATGCAACAATATGGTGCTATCTCCAACTTTAAAATTAACGTAACCAAATCTGAGATCCTGAACATTAATTTAAATAAAAGAGAGGTATATTCAGTTAAGGAAGTATGCGCGTTCTCATGGACTAAAGAACTTAAGTATCTAGGAATAAAACTTGCCAATACAACACAGAAGATGTATAAAATAAACTATATTCCTTTATTAAATGAGATCAAGAATGAACTAAAAAGAACGATCAATAAACCTATATCATGGATAGGACGCATAAACATGTTGAAGATGGTGGTAGTTCCTAAAATTCTCTATAAATTCTTATTAGTCCCAATTGCTCTTCCCCAGCAATATCTGAGAATCCTTAACACTTTGTTATTAAATTACGTTTGGAAAAATAAAAAGCATAGAATATCCCTCTCCATAATAAAACAGGTCAAGCCACTCGGCGGTCTGGCAGCCCCGGACATCAAAAGTTACTATAAGGCGGCGGTCTTATCGCGTGCGGTAGAGTGGGCTAGGGACAGGACAGATAAAAGGTGGGTGCAAATTGAGAAAGCGTTAACTAATAAATATCTGAATAACATTATTTGGATCCCTGCACAACACAGAGCACCAGATCACAAAACACATGACATAACACGGGACACTTTAAGAATGTGGGATAGGATGCAGGCACAATTAGAAGGGAAATTTAACTCCCCCTTAATGAATCTAAAAGAAAACCCCTATTTCCCACCTGGGGAAAAAAAAATAGGAGGGAACTGGATAAGGAGAGACACAGTGCACTTGGGGGATATTATTAAAAACGGTGAGATAATGACCTACGAAGATTTGAAAGCCAAAACAGACTTCTGGAATCTTGATAGGTGGCATTATTACCAGTTGATCCACTTTGTACGGCACCTCCCCCGCCCACTACGGACGGAGGCGGAGCTGACTTCACTCGAAAAAATTTGTAAATCTAAGAATTCTAAGGGCACAATCACTAAATTGTACGGGTTATTGGTTAAGTTAGGAACACGGGATGAAGCACCTTTTATAGATAAATGGGAAAGAGAGTTAGGGATCACGAGGGGGATAAATACTGTTCAGAGGATCATGCAATTAACCCACTCATCGGCAATAGATATACGTACAGCGGAAGCAAATTATAAGTGCCTCTCAGGATGGTATATCACCCCGGACAAAGCAAATAAATTCAAAGCAGGTCAGTCCGCAGACTGCTGGAGGGGCTGCCAAGAAAGAGGTACGATGGCCCATTTATGGTGGCTATGCCCCAAGATCCAAACATATTGGGACATAATATTGAGACAAATAAAGATTATCACGGGAGAGGAGATCAAGAAAGACCCATGGGTCGTCCTCTTTCATGGCAGTCAAGAGGGCGTAAAAAAATACAAGCAGTCCCTAATCCCCCACCTTTTAAACGCAGCTAAGAGACTTATACCTAAGAAGTGGCAGGAGACGGAAAGTCCACATATCTGGAGTTGGATAGACGCAGTGGAGGAAACGTATAGATTAGAAGAACTTAAGGATAGTTACTTGGAGAAGAACAGTGAACATAGGGAGAAATGGGGTAAATGGAAAGAATACAAAAAAACATGGAGTTATGCAGAGCGAGTTAGGGTCTGATCGACATTAGATAAATGCAATGTATATCGCAAAAATCCCTATCCCTTGTCATTTTAAAGCGAGACTTATATACCTTCTTCCCTTCCCGGCTATCTTCTACTCTTATTATACCTATTCTTTTCCTTTTCCCTAGTTATTATTAGCCGAACAGCTGACGCCAAGTCTTTTGTGAAGCCTTCTTCTTCTTTTTTCTACTTCTTTTCTTATACCTTTTACTAGGGACAAACGGGAGATTCCTGGGAGCCATGAGGGGAGGGAGGGTGGGCGTTAATTAATAAAAAAAAAAAAAAAAAAAAAAAAAAAAAAAAAAATATGGATAAGTGTAAATATACGTATATGTATGTGTATATATATATATTTGAGTGTCTTTCCTGTTTTGAGACCAATCTAGTCTCGACCAGCCAATACGGGGCGCTGGGGGAAAACAGCTGGGTCGTGATCTGGACGCCCCTATAGGGGGTCGGCATTTATACTGCATGTACACAAATATATACATTTAATGAATACTCAAAAAGAGAAAGATAGCATACAGGATAGATACCACTCATGATGCAAACTCAAACAGAGACGAAAGAAGTATCAAATCATGAGCGTGTCTCTAGAATTTGGTAAAAAGCTGAGGTGGAAAAAAAAAAAAAAAAAAAAAAAAAAAAAAAAAAAAAAAAAACTGTGCTAAAATCAGAAAATTCACAAAACGGGGTTGATTCCTTGAAGGAACCATGGAAGTCACATGGAAGTAAACATCCTATTTTTTTAGTTCTCATTGTAAGTGAATGGTTACTCAATGTCACTGTATTTGCTAAATTAAGAAACATCTCTCTAAATACTAAAATCAACCTAAATATAGGTTCATCTTTAAGTCTAAGTGCAGCCATAAATAAAAAGCAGAGCAAGGGACATAACTTACAGTCAGTGGTATGTGTTCTTTGTGCTGATGCCTCTTCTTATAGTTAAAATCCTCATCTATCTATGTCACCCCACCCATTCCCACCCCCAGTATTGCAATCTTTTGGCATAGCAAGGGTAATACAACTAAGGTGTTTGTCACAGGCACTCATATATATTCAGAGAAGCTGTATTACACGTACTGATGTGAAAATGGTAATGATAAGTGAAAATGTTTTATAAAAAGAATAAAAAAGAACACTGTTCAAAAACAAATAAAAGTTCATGGATAAACATTGTGGGATAATCCATCATGAGAAATGTATTAAGTCAATAAAAAACCTCTGTTTTTCAAAATGAATGAAAAGGTAGATGTTTAGAGGATGAGCCCTATTCGGTATTGAGGTAAAGGTTCCAACATCAAAAGGCATGTTCTAAACTGTGCAGTGGACCTCACCAGATCCATGGTGGTAGGTATATAAAAAAAAAAAAAAAAAACGCACATAGTGTGACACTGTATGGTAGGTTTTTTTTTTTATATAATCTTTATTTTCAAAAAGTTTTTTTCACAGGAAAAACAAACATACAGACGGACGGCCAACATGGCCCGATAAATGAAGTACAAGAAGTACAACAATCACATTGCATTGCACGTCAATATTGATCCTATCTCGGGCATTCAAGCGAAACATAGTGCTAAAACATATCTTCTAGGGCATGCCCATACCAGGGCGCACGGCTGGGGGAATAAGGAGCATCATATACAGGGTATATTATAAGCCAATTCCATTATGGATCACCCCGCCCGCACCACCGAAGCACACCCCAGGAGGAGGGATGCCCCTCCACCAGTTAAAGTTATCAGAACAAGCCTCCGAGCTTCGGGCTAACATGCAATGGGAGAACCGAGAAAAAGGGGGGTAGGAAAGGGTCACATACATAAAGAAAGGAACAAGGGGGGGAGGGGGGGGGGATTTCCGGTACATGTGCATCAACAACAAAAAGATACTAGATAAACTATAGCGTCTCTACTATGGCTACATCAGTCCACTGAATCATCAGGGCCATCAGTGGCACCTCCTTCTACAACATTGGGCCCCCTACCAGAGGGGTTCACCCCCTGGGGGGCCCAAGCCCAGGCAGCTCCTCTGGGCCCGTATAGTGTATCCAAGTCGCCCATATCGAGTAGAATTTGTCATATTTATCTTTGCACTGCGCCATCCACTTCTCCGCTTCCATAATTTTGTTTACCATAGTCACCCACTCCGAGTGGGACGGTACCCGAGGCGTCTTCCAATGTATTGGAATCAGCCGCCTGGCCGCATTAAGCAGATGAGGCAGTGCAGACTTGCGATAAAGGCTGACTGGGATGGTAGGGAAGTGAAGCAGGGACTCCAATGGAGAGTCTGGAAGTACCACGTCCAGAATCAATTTGATCTGGGCATGGACATCTTGCCAAAAGGGGCGCAGCTTGGGACACTCCCACCAAATATGCAGGAAAGTGCCCCGTTGGCCGCACTCACGCCAGCATGCATCTGAAAGGGAAGGGTATATCTGAGTAAGCCTGGTTGGAACCCTGTACCATCTGGTGAGCACCTTATAGCTATTTTCCTGCATCTTCGTATCAACCGTGCTCGAGTGTGTGAGTTTGTACATGTGGTCCAGCTGAGGCTGAGTAAAGTTGTGCTGCAGGTCTCCTTCCCATTCCCGTGTGAACCTTGGCTTCCCGTCTTCCCGTAGGGAGTAGATCAAGGCATATAACACAGAAATGGCGTGAGGGACAGCCGCCGGGGACATACAGAGGCGTTCAAAAGGGGACGCCTGCGTGGGTGACCTGACTCCCCGGGGCAGAGAGGCGAGAAAATGACTAAGTTGCCGATAGCGCCACTCATCCATTAGAAAGGGGCCATATTGTTCCCTCAGAGTGGCCAGAGGCAGCAGACCCCCGTCCTGGACAAACCTCCCGCACCTGGACTCCTCGTCCGCCGTCCATGTCCGGAAAAAGGACGGGTGTTCCCCTGGAGTAAACCAGGGGAAGCCCCCCAGGGGCGCCAGCGGAGAGGTCGGCAAAGCCAACTCCCCCGACTTATTTAAGGCATCCCAGATCGCCAGGGCATGGACAGCAAAAGGGGAAACCAGCCCCGACAAACCCCTATGCTCCCCGGGCACCCACGGGGCGTGGGACAAGTTACGCCCTGCCAGGTTCTTATCCAATGGCACCCACATCTTGTGCTGGACACTATGGTTCCAGTCCAAAATGCACTGAAGGGCTATTGATTCGTAGTATCTCCGCACCACCGGGACCCCCAGCCCACCTGCAGACTTAGGGCGTTGCAGAATGCGGAGAGCTAGCCGGGGACATCTCCCACTCCAGATAAATTGGATGAATAAGCTATTGAGGCTTGAGAAGAAGGCCCTGGGCAAAGCAATCGGAACCATCTGTAGGAAAAACAAAATTCTGGGGAGCACATTCATTTTCAGCACACTGACCCAGCCCATCCATGAGAAGGCCGCCTTATCCCACCTCCCCAAATCTACCCTGATGGTCGAGAGCAGTGGGGCTTAGTTATACTCATACAACTGAGCGCAGCTCGATGGTAGATGAACTCCTAGATACTTCAGGGACGATTGACACCATGTGAATGAGAACGCAGCCTGCAGCTGCGCGCGCAGTCTCGGGGGAATGGTCAGTAATAGGATCTCCGACTTGGCATAATTTATCTTAAAATTAGATAGAAGGTTGAACTCTGCCAACTCTGCCATAATGTTGGGCAATGACAGAGGTTCAGACACATAGAACAATACGTCGTCCGCATAGGCGGACAACTTATGTTCCCTGGGGCCGACCGTAAACACCCTGATATTGCTGTTGAGGCGAATCCGGCTGAGCAGCGGTTCAAGCGTCAAAGCAAACACGAGGGAATCGAAAAGGGATCTGATAGTAGGCCGTTCACCTTAACTCTGGCGGACGAAGAGCTATACAAGGAGGATATCCATGCCAGCATATTAGGACCCAGACTAAGCCTGGTCAAGACTATATTCATATATGTCCAATCCACCCGGTCAATTGCCTTCTCGGCATCAGTCGAAAGCAAAAGACACGGTTGTGGAGCTGTTTGCGATTCTACCCAGTGGATCAGCTGGAGTGCCCTATTTGCATTATCCCTCGCTTCCCTGCCCATGATAAAGCCAGTTTGGTCCGGGTGTATTACAGACGGGAGTACCGGCTTAAGCCTATTGGCCAATATTTTGGCCAGAATCTTAATGTCGGTGTTCAGGAGCGATATAGGCCTATAGCTACCTGGCAGGGAGTGGTCCTTCCCCTCCTTCGGCAAAACCGAAATATGGGCCAGCAGTGCCTCCGGAGGCATGGCTGTGCCTGATGCCAATGCTGTAAAATACGCGCACATAGGCCTCGACAGTTCCTCCCCATATTTTTTATAATAAGTATTGGTGTAGCCGTCTGGGCCAGGGCTTTTCCCATTAGGGAGATCCTTACTACCGCCCGAATCTCTGCGACCGTAATAGGGGCATCACGTTGTTTACCCACCGAAGCCTCTAACTGTGGGAATTGCGCCTCCGCCAGGTATTGGTGTATTCTAGCAACCCGTTGCGGATTAGAAACACCCGGCAGCGTGTCTGGGAGGTGGTAAAGCTGGGCATAGAAATCCCGAAACGCCGCCGCTATCTTGGATGAATGGACAACAGGCGTGCCCGCTGCAGACTTTAATTTGTGTACGTGGCCCGCATCCCGTTGGCCCCTGAGGGCCCTAGCTAGCATCCTCCCGCATTTATTGCCGAACTCATAAAATTTATGGGTCAGATATCGTAGCCGCGCCCTGATCTTAGAGTCCAGTAGATCAGCCAGATCCCGGCGGAGGGAGGCCAGCTCCATTGCCAGATCCGGGGTGACCTTTTTTTTATGGGTAAGCTCCGCTGTGTGAAGTCAAGCCAGCAGAGTCTGCAGTTCACCCTCAAAAGCCTTCTTAAGCCTAGCCCCTTGTGAGATCAGCTCTCCTCGCACCACCGCCTTGTGGCCCTCCCAGATAGACCCCATGCCCACCTCGCCAACTGTATTCTCTGCGAAGTACAAGGAGATAGTATCCGAGACTCGCTTCTGAGCAACAGCATCATCAAGGATGCCATCGTTCAAGTGCCATGACCAAGTCCGTGCCTCCACCGAAAGGGGACGCAGGGAGACGGACACCGGCGTGTGGTCAGAAATAGTAATGGAGCAAATGGAGGCCCCGGCCAATGAGTCAAGGGAGAACTGGTCCATCAATAGAAGATCTATGTGGGTATACACGTCATGCGTAGCCGAGAAATAGCTGTAGTCCCTGTCAGTCGGGCGGAGCAGTCTCCAACAGTCCACCAAATGGTGGGCCTGTAGAGACTTCCGGAAGCGTTTTAAAAAGGCAAACGAGTGCCCCGAGCGGCCAGAGGATGTGTCTACATGGGGGTCCGGGCACAAGTTGAAGTCCCCCCCCAGGATGAGGT
Source organism: Rana temporaria (assembly GCF_905171775.1). Lineage (NCBI taxonomy): Eukaryota > Metazoa > Chordata > Amphibia > Anura > Ranidae > Rana > Rana temporaria. Next base: position 120,229,629 of record NC_053495.1, read on the forward strand.
GTCCATCCCGGAAGGTAGACAATGACTCCAATACAGAGTCCAGAAAATAAATATGTCCGCTGTTCGGAGCATAGAGCGTAGCGAGGGTGTATTTACGGCCAGAGATGGTGCCCTTAACAAAAGCAAAGCGACCACCAGGGTCTAATTTTTGATCCTCAACAATGAAAGGGCAATTTTTGTGAATCGCTATAGACCCCCCCCCCCCGATTTAGCTCGGGGAGAATTGCCAAGGAACCACATAGGGTAAAGGTGAGTGGGAAGGCGGGGGACCGAGTCAGTGTGGAAATGTGTCTCCTGTAAAAAAAGAACATGAGCCCCCATGCGTTTCATCTCAAGCCACAACTTACTGCGTTTCATCGGGGAGCCCAGGCCGCGAACGTTATAAGATACGACTTTCACATCAGCCATCGCAGATGATCCAGGACTGGACATGGGAGGGGCCGTTCACACAACCCTGCCAGCAAACAGGAGCACATAGAACTCACCGAACCTCGACGGAGCCTAGGAGACAGAGCACGGTTATAACAGATGCTTAGTACCAAAAACACATGGGGTGGGGGAGGAACAAAGGAAAAACAATCATCAAAAAACAAATAAGAAAACATCCAAAATTAACACAATGCCCAACGGGCACAACTTAGTGCAATTACACCACCGGTCGGGGACCCCCTCCGCCTCCCAAAAAGGGAACGGCGGCGGGGGTCAGCGAGCAGAGGTTGTCCCCACAAAGGGAGCATGACTCCAAAGGAGTCGTTCTAATGGGGGGTTAGTGACGAGGCACAGAGAGCGAGTCCCTCCAGCGACCCGCTGACATCACTTAAAGCATCGTCTACCCCTGGGCCGAGGGGAGACTATTATAACGGCAGTCAGGGGGGAATACCATTCAGCATTGTCGGCATCAAAATGGAGAACAAGGCAGTTCAGAAGCCAAAAAATTGTAGAAGCCATAGTTCATCCGGCAATGCCAATAGACAACCAAAACGTAAAGAAAAACAGGAGGGGGCATTACAGGAGCCAGGAACCTCAAAGGCCACAATTCACAGTTCACGCCTCTCCTTGCGGGGAATGAGGGAGCGGAGTATGGCCCGGTGGACCCCTCCTGGGGCCACGACGGCGGTTGCGGCGGCGAACCGGTTGCCACTGTCCAGTGCGGTTAGGTAAAGGTATGTCCGGCGAGGCCCTCCAGTCCGGGATATCCACATGAGGGAGCCCCAGGGATTCCAGGAATCGGGGCAGGTCCTCTTTGGTACGAAGTGTATGTGACTGACCGTCCTTAGTAGCCGACAGGCTAAATGGAAAGCCCCAGCGGTAGGTCAGCTGAGCATCTTGGAGAGCCCCTAAAAGGGGTTTGAGGGCCCGGCGTTACATCAACGTGCGCCTGGACAGATCTGGGAAGAAGGTTAGTTGCGCGCCATCGAAGTCCACATGCAGGACGCCTCTGACCTGAGTCATAATGCGCTCCTTGAGGGAGTATTTGTGCAGCTTACAAATAATGTCCCGGGGTTTATCTGGATCATCCGAGGGGGGGCGTAGGGCACGGTGTGCTCGATCTATTTCAATGAAGTCAGGGGCTTGGCGGCCTAGGATTTGTTTAAAAAAACCCTGTAAGGTGGGGACAATCTCCCTCGGGCCTGTCGCTTCAGGTAGGCCTCTGATGCGAATATTCACCCTGCGGCTTCTGTTTTCAAAATCGTCCATTTGATCCAGCAGGGCCTCAAGCCTGCGATCCTGCATTTTACAGTGTTCAGTGAGTGCCTGCAAGGCTGGGGTTGTTTCTTCCCACTGTGTTTCCAGAGTTTCCACTCTGCCCCCCAAATGAGCAGTATCTACCTGCAGATCTGCGATGTCCTGCCTCAGGGCCTTCTCCACCTTATGAACAAAACGCTCCAGGTCAGCCTTAGTGGGGAGGGAGAGTATGTGAGAACGAATGTCCTTATCTCCCCAGGGATCCGCTCCGCTCCCCTGCTCATCAATGCTTTCTGAGCCGGAGGTGGATGGGGAGCGAGGCTGGGTAGGAGCCTGCACGTGTGGGGGAAGCGATAGGAGAGGCAGGCCTGGCATCAGGCCTAGCAGCGTGGGAGCCGGGCGCCATCTTGGCGGTACTTGCCGTTTCGCCGCCGGCTCCAAAGTAGGTGTCCAGCGAACCGGAGCTTCCCCTGGGTGTCCGCTGAGGTTGCGGGGAGGGCTTGCGCTTTGGGGGCATTGTTTGGTGCAAAAATCCCCCCTGGGAACCGCCGTAGGTGCCTGTAGAAGCGCGGGTCGCACGGAGCTCACAGAGAGCGCGTCCTCACCCGCTCATGCCGCGGCCATGCCCGCCTGTATGGTAGGTTTAATATAAAAAAGGGGTGTACACGTACAAAAATTCTAATAAAAACACGCTAGTATCCTTCAGTTGTATAAGCAGTTTATAATGACTGCACAAGCATCACTCGGCGTGTTTTGTCCTATTGGACATCATCTGGGGTGTGAGGTCTAAACATCGACCTTTCCCTGCTGGTTCACGTGGAGGTACTGCCTCATGGTTGCCTGTTTGACTCACATGCTGTAGAGTATATGAGTCCATCATCTCTGGTAAGCATGCCAACCTTATCATTTGTTGACTGCACCTAAAGATCAAGTTTTCATTCACTTTGAAAAACACAGCGATGTTTTTATGCACTTAATTCATTTCTCATGATGGATTATCCCACACTGTTTATCCATAAACTTTGATTTGTTTTGAACAGTGTTCTTTTTTATTCTTTTAATTTCATTTTTTTTCACTTATCATTGAAATTTTCATGTCATTGATTGTTTAATTATCATATACTCATTTATACTTTGAGTTCACATTCGGATAAGATTTTTTATATGTTTACATTTGGAGCCCCACATTATTGTTTTATATGTTTTTTGCACTATATGTCTAGTGGAGTGTTGGTAGCTTAACAGTTTCTATGCGCAATTTTCTATTTTTCCAGTGCTGTTACATTGACATGCTGACGGTGAAGGGGGAAGAGCATAGATTTAATTTCCTGGTCTGTTGGAGCAGCTGTGGGGTTGCTGATAGCCCGGCAACCCCAGAAGTAAGTACAGCGGGGATGGGGAAGGTTGGGAGGGTGTCCAGTTTTAGTTAGTTAGTTAGTGCACACATTTGGATGATCAAACATGAGTCCAAATGTAATTTTTGGTGGTTCAGGGTATGTGTGCCTGATATCTGTGTCTGCAGTTTCCTGAGCACCCTTAGCTTCACAGTGCAAAGTGTAAATACAGTTGAAATAGTTTTACTGTTTGACAGTGTTAACCCTTTCCCTGCACTATAACTGATTCAATTTATCCGTGATTTTTTCTTCTGTCTAGTATATTGCTTCCTTTTGTAAAAATACAATTGTTACCGTTTGAATGTCACTACATATACTTCCTTAGTGTACTTCTTTATTAACTGTAGGTTACATTTCAGAGTAGGAAAATATGATACAAACTTTTTTTCTTTCTTTTTTGTATATATTTTTTCCTATTTAGTTTTTATTCAGTATAAATGGTGGTACAGTAAAACTTGCAAGTTAAATATATGCAAAGATGATACATGCATTTAACCACTGTATGAGAAAATGAAGGAAAATGAAGGAAATCAACAGTACTTGTAACAAGATTAACAAACTAATATTGAAGGTACACCAGTTATGTCAAAAGGTTGGAAAGGAGAAGTCAAAATGGTGAAAGAAAAAGGGGTTCTCAAATAAAGTAAGTGAATAAACAACATATAAACATACACTGTGTGCCATATGGTAAATCTTTGATAGTTATCTTTCGAGTGACTGTTTAAGAAGAGGGTAGTATAGATAACCTTCCCCTGTTCTGTCTGTGGACCACATACTGTCCTTTGCTTTTGTAATACTTTGTGTCTTGCTTTGATCAAGGTGAGTGAAGACTTTTTTTTATCAATGGTAATTTGACTTGTAGCTCCAAAGGCAATGTATCATGCGAAAAATTATGCTATGTCCTCTTTGGAATTTACACTCTCAGAATCTGAAGCTCCTTCTGTATTTTTGTTTAAAGGATAAGTTCACCTTTAGAACATGTTACATTCCCCACCCTTTTTTAGGGTGCAACATGTAACGTGTTCCAGCATCTGCACCCAGCATTGCTGATCTCCCCCTCCTTGTGAGAGTAGAAGGGGTGATCTTCTCCTTACACTCACTGTCACAATTTGAAAGCAGAGTGCCAACAGTGTAGGAATTCAAAACTTTATATAAGTCTATTCATTTTTGTAACGGAACGTCCCACACTCCGCTTGAGTGCTTCCATCATATACCGATTCCTATCAGTCTGGATATAGATATCAGATATTCCTTTTTTTTTTTCAAATTTTCCTTTTTATTTCGTTTCTTTTCCAAGAAAACAAAAAGCAAGAAAGTGATACAGGAAACATAAGAAGAGGACTAAGCATAGTCCTATACCTCAACATATATATGGAAATTATATTTATTCTCTCTCTTCAACTCTATTTACTATTCATAATATCTGTATCACTACTAGTTTCAATCCATTCCTCTATGATAGACCAAATACTTTCTACTTCTAAACTAATTTTCAGACTACCCGAGTATTCCATCTCCCACTAAATATCCATTTATTCTTTATCTAAAGTACTAATTCCCTCCTTATTCCCGCAGCACTTCCTTCCTCATTTTATCCCCCCTTTCCCTCCCCCCTTATCCCTACCTCTAGACCCCCTTCTTCCCCCATTCCCCTCCTCCAGCCGTCTATCCTCAGGCCGGAGAGAAGAATTAGGAGAAGAGGAAAAAAAACAAAAAAAAAACAAAAAAAAAAAACAAAAAAAATAAAAAAATTAAAAGTTTTCTTAATAAGACAATACAATACACCCCTCCCCTCCTCCGCTGTCCTCCATCCGTGCGCAAAATGTTCTCTCTCCTATTTTCCTTCTTTCTTCCATCTACTACCCTTTATCTTATTCTCCTATTAGCTTTTTACCTTCCTCCGACTGTAAAAATAATTCCCAAGGTGCCCATATCATTTTAATTTGCTCTTTCTTATCTATTGTTTTTGGGAGGAGTTTCTCCATTATCCCTATTTTCCTTACTTTTTTCAGCCACATAGATATTGGAGGTGCCTCGGGGTCTTTCCATTTTGTTGCAATGCAACTTTTCGCCGCATTTATCAAATGACACATCATTGATCCCTTATATCTCACCGGATATATTTCAGCATGATGTAGTAGAAAAAACGATGGGTCAACTGGAATATGATATTCCGTAAATACTTGTGTAATTCTCCGTACTCCTTCCCAGAATTGTTGTATTATTGGACACCCCCAAAATGTATGTAGCATTGTCCCTTTCTCCCCACAGCCTCTCCAACATCTATCTGACATTTCAGGAAAAAATGTGTTTAAACGCGCTGGCGTATAGTACCATCTTGTTAATATTTTATAATTTAATTCTTGTATTTTCGTGCATCTTGAAGAGTTTAATGCTAAATTTATAATATTTTGGCTTTGTATTGGGGAAAAAACTTGGCCTAAATCTCTCTCCCATTTTACTAGGCTCGACATTCTAAAGTCTTCTGGTGGTGCAGTCAATAATATATACATTTTAGAGACCATATGGGCTAGTGGTTCCTTTCCTCCACAGTACTCCTCAAACTTTGTGAGTGCCCGTTTATACTTTTCTGCACCATCCAGAGTCTCCAGAAAATGTCGTACCTGTCGCGCTTGCCATATCGGTATCTCGCCGCTCCCTCCCCTTTGTGCTATTTCTCCTATTGTCATCCACCCCCTTTCACCCAGAAAGTGGGAGGCTTGAAATCTACCCTTTTCTTTTAATTTCTTGAGTATATGGGATTCCATACCAGGCTGGAATTCTGGATTTCCTATTATTGGGTAGAGGGGGGAATTATTAGTTGAGAAATTCGGATTATGACATATTTTATTTCCAGTCCATAGAGTTGGTCCTATCGTTGGGTGAGTTTTAACTGTAAGGGGTAACGCAGAATAGCACCATATTGCCCTATCTAACGGTACAGGGCACATTTGTTGCTCTATAGTGATCCACAATTTATAATCCCCATGTCTACTCCAATCTGCTATCCTTCCCAACTGGACTGCGTGATAGTACTTTAACATATCCGGTGCTGATATCCCTCCCACCTTCTTGGGTAGAATCAATAATTTCCTACCGATCCTGGGCCTTTTACTCCCCCATATAAATTTTGTAAATAGGGCCCGAATTTGATTGAAGTACGACATGGGGATCTGAATTGGTAGCGCTTGAAAAAGATATAGAAACTTTGGCACTACACTCATTTTCAAAATATTAGATCTCCCAAACCAAGAGTGCATCCCTCTACTCCATCCATCTAACATTATTCTGATTGTACCCAATAATGGTTTAAAATTTAGTTCAAAAGTATCCTTTAAATCTGGTGGCATTTGAGTGCCCAAATAATTCAATGCCCTCGTCGTCCACTTAAACTTAAAACTAAATTCCAAACCATTCTTAATCGACCCTGGCAGAGCGACCCCCATTGCTTCAGATTTATTATAATTTATTTTAAAGTTTGACATCCTCCCGTAGAGTTCTACTTCTTTCATTAAATTTGGAAGGGATATCTGTGGTTTTGTTAGGGAGAAGAGCATATCGTCTGCGTAAGCCGATACTTTATATTCCCTCCCTCCCAATTGAATACCCACTATATCTCTGTTCTGTCGAATCTTATTTAATAATGGTTCTAATGTCAATGCAAATAATAAAGGCGACAGGGGGCAGCCCTGCCTAGTACCATTTGTAATTGCTAGAGGCTCAGAGTACACCCCATTCACTTTTACCAAAGCTCTGGGTCCCGCATACACCCCCGCTATCCACTGAGCCATCCGCTCTCCTAATCCCATTTGTTTTACTGTTCCCAACATAAACTCCCAATTCACTCGGTCGAATGCCTTCTCTGCATCTGAGTTCAAGAAAACACTCGATATCTTCTTTTCTTTTACTTGGTTTATTAAGTTTAACACTTTAATAGTACTATCCCTTGCTTCTCTATTTGGGATGAACCCGACCTGATCCAAATGTACCAGTTTAGATAGATAGGGCTGTATACGTGATGCCAAAATCTTTGTCAAAATTTTAATGTCTACATTTATTAATGATATTGGTCTATAACTAGTGCATGCCCCTGGATCCTTCCCTTCTTTTGGGATAATCGTAATATGTGCTAGTAACGTCTCCGGGGGTAACATTCTTATTTGTCCTACTGTATTAAACAATTTAGTCATATAGGTCCCTAATAGTGTACTAAAGCTTTTATAATATTGTATGGTGAACCCATCTGGGCCTGGGGCTTTACCCTGTTTTATTGTTTTCATTATTGATTGCACTTCCTCCAGAGTAATTGGTTTTCCCAAATCCCTTCGCTCTGGAGATGTTAATCTAGTCAAACCTGCTGAGGATATATATTTCTCCACAGCCCCAGAGGGGTTCTCCTTCCCTTCAAGGTTATATAACGCGGCGTAGTATTTCCTAAATTCTTGTGCTATTTCTTTTGAGAGGTGGAGTTTTTTATCTTCTTTGGTTTTAATAAATGGGATATATGACCGTGACTGTAATTTTTTCAATTTTTTTGCTAGTAACTTCCCACATTTGTCACCTGAATCATATGTGATCTTCTCTGCATATTGTAGAACCGCTTCAGCCTTATATCTCAGGAGATCCGCTACCTGTCTTCTTAAATGTGTTAATTCAATTCCTATACCCATTTCTGTCTTTTTTTTTATGTTGTATCTCCAATCTCTGTATCTTTTCTAATAGTTCTTTTATTTGTTTTTCTCTAGCTTTCTTAACTCGGGAGCCATGTTTAATTAAAACCCCTCGAATCACTGATTTATGGGCTTCCCAAACTATTCCCGGATCACTTTCTTCATTATCATTTGTCTGGAAATACCACGTTATTTCTTTTTTTACGTCTTCAATTATATCGGGATTCTGTAGTAAACTCTCATTTAATTTCCACCTCCGCTCTGACGTCTGAGTTCCCTCTCCCCAAGTTATTTCCATTGTTACTGGGGCGTGATCTGTCCAAGTTATATTCCCAATTGAAATATCCTTTATTAAGTGTAAACACTGATGAGGTATCAAAAATAAATCTATTCTTGAATATATTTGATGTGGGTTTGAAAAATATGTATAGTCTTTCTCTCCTGCATGTAATATGCGCCATCCATCTACTAACTGAAATTCAAATAGTTTTTTTATAATTTGTTTCCTAATTTTATTTGACACTGACGACATCCCTACTGAGGTATCTTCCTTTGGGTTCAAAGCTATATTCAAATCTCCACCACATATCAATTTGCCCTCTTTAAAGTTCATCAGTTTAGTGATCACCTTTGATAAGAAACTATCTTGATGTATATTCGGTGCATAAATCGTCGCTAATGTTACATTCTCGCCCCCTATTTTCCCTTTAAGAAACAAGAATCTCCCTCCTGGATCTGCGTATTTATCCGTTAAGGACCATGGTATTCTACTTGCTATTAGAATTGCCACCCCTTTACTTTTAGCTTCCTTGTTAGAGGCCTGGTATACATTGGGAAAATTCCTGTTTTGAAGATATGTAGATACCCCATCTTTAAAGTGTGTTTCCTGAATAAATCCTATATCCGTTTTGAGAGATTTTAGTTTGTTTAATAATATTTTCCGCTTCTCTGGGATATTGAGTCCTCTAACATTTAGAGAGGTGATCCTTATTGTATCCATCTAACGCACCAGGATTGGCCGACAGCGGAGAGAGGGGGGGTAACAAACAACAACGAGAAAAAAATAAAAAAAAATAAAAAAAAAATAGTTAAATAAAAAATAAAAATAAGGAAAGAGCTCAACAAACTCCTCCTATAGGGGTCTTATGAGGTACGAATTTTATGTTACGGCTTCTACGTGGGACTTCAATTATCCCGTAGTTACCGAAAATAGGGGGAATTAACCTCCAAAGGCTAGAGTGGCTAAGCTCCTGCTGCCCTTCCTCACTATATTTAATTCCTCTTTAAACCCTTCCAATCTTATTTACCCTGTGATCTCCCCTTTCTCCTTTCCCTTCTCTTACTCCTCTCCCTTCCTTCCTTTCCCCTCCCCTTCACCTTCTGATCTCTATATTAGTATCCCTCCCCTACCTCCAAAATCCTTCAGCCTTCCCCTTTCCCCATTCCCATTTCCTCATAATTCTCTTTTTTATATACACACATCATTGACATATCTAGTTTTCACTTCATAACCCATATACTTTAACAGGTTATTTTCACATTAATAGAAAGTCAAACATTAGTATCATTGTTATTCATAATCCTCTTATTTCCTATATCAGTATTGAGTTCAATTTATGAGTATCCCTTCTATTTATTAAATCTAGTTTAAATCTTTTCCCTTCCACCTCCCCCCCTTTTTCTTATATATTCATCCTCTCCTCTTTTCCATAGTTCCCCCCTTCTGTTCCTCTCCTTATCCCTTTTTCTTCTTTTCCCCTTTTTTAATACGGCATCTTCATATTCCCAGCCTTGAACCCCCTGAACCTCCTTATGTGCATTACCTAATCCCCAATATGTGAAAGTGCAGAATATCAATTTAAACTGTGATTTGTGTGACGTGTTATTAACTTAATTGTGTCACTTTTATTTCCCATATCTCACTCCCCCCCTCCCCCCCCCCCCGTTGTCCTTATATTTATTTATTTAAAAAAAAAAAAAGAAAAGAAAATATTCTTTCATATGTACAATAGTGCAGATGATCTCCCTTTCTACCCCCCCCCCTCTCCCCATAGACTAACCCCTCTCAATATTCTTATATGTGTACAGTGATGTAGATATCAGATATTCCAGCTGCTCACAAGCACACAATGAGACAAGACTTGTTTGTCTGCTGAACATGGAGTGTTTCTTAGAACCAAGAATACAACCTTATATACAGTTAAAGAGGAGGTAACCAGAACATAAATTAACATGAGCTGATTAACTAATCATTTACCCAGACTAGGTGACTCATAGACATGACCTTTCAAGGTAGACATCATGTCTCCTCGCTCACCTGCTATACAATACACATAATCATAAGTGTAAACACAGGACATCTTCACACAATAGCAGGGTCAATTAGCACCGAGAACAGACAGATGGCTGGAGGTGATGGCATTGGCATCTCCTTACACTGTAGGTCCCAACAGTATGAATCAGTCACTCTAATATGGCATATACAGGGTCCCCAGGCATACAGCTCACAAAAAGCACCGTTCCCCCAAATGCCAGGGCCCATGATCGCAAGGCAAGAGGCTAGCATTCAATCCCCTCCAAAAGCCTCTGTCCCGGGTGAGTCTGTCACATTTCTCCCCTATCAAAAGTCGACTAACAAGGTCCCAGACCTCCACCTGGTCTGGACATGCGTTAGTTGGACAAAGTGAACTCACATAGTCTGTCCGCATGACCTCCAATCTTGGCTGCAAGGAGTAGTTGACACCAGTAGGTGTGGGGCAGAGGTCATTGACTCTCTGTCCGGCTGCCAGCACTTCAGCTGGGTGGTTTTTAACATTCCAGGGCTCGGTCTGCTGCTGGGCAGAGGGGCCAACCGCCCCAGCTTTCTGAAGCTGTAGAGACACTGTAGGTGCTAGGCAGAGGCCAGTGGCACTCTGCCCTGTTGCCAGTGATTCAATTGAGAGTAGCAGCTTCACTACATCAGCTTGTCGCTGGAGAGAGGGACCGACTGCTCTGGCTCTCTGGAACTCCACAGTTGTTGCCGGTGCTGGGCAGAGGTTGGTATCACTCTGCTCTGTTACCAGCGCTTCTGCTTGGGACTCCACATCATCCGCTCTGGCTAACTGTTGGGGAAGGAAGCTGGATTCCTCCACTCCCAAACTGTGTAGCTGCCATTGGGGAGGTGAGCTGGGTGCTTCATTTTCCATTCCCTCATCTGGCTGCTGGGACAACATGTCTGTGGTACTGTCTCCCAGGTGCACGGATCTTTGCTGGGGAGGAAAGATTGCATTCTCCGCCCTGGCCAACTGTTGGGGAGTGACGATGAACACTTCCTCTCCCTTCTCCCCCTGTATCTACAGCTGGGAAGTGATCGCCACCTTCTCACACTGAGCCTCCGGAAATGCCACAGGTGTGGGGCAGAGGTCTTGAACCCTATGTCCGGTGTCCAGCGCTTCAGCTGGGGAAGTTCCTTGCAACTCCACAGATACTGCCCTTGGTGCTGGGCAGAGCACAGTGAAGTTTGGCCCTGATACCAGCGCTTCTGCTGGAGGCTCCTCATGTTGTTCTTCCTCAGCAGAAAAGTCTATTAAATCCCCTGTCTCTGCAACTGGTGTCTGGGGATAGAGGTTCACCATCTCCTGTCCATGGAACCCAGAAGATGCTATAGGTACTGGGCAGAGGTTAGCAGAGCTCTGCCCTGCGGTCAGCACTTCAGCTTTGGGAATGGCAATCTCCAGATTTTCCACTGCTGATTCTCTGGCATGCTGCTGGACAGGCACATTCCTCCATTCAAGATCATCCCATGCAGAAACAGCATAATCAAGGTCAGTCAGCACTTGCTGCATCCGCCATAAGACCTCCACATCCATAGCTGCGGGGGCAGGTTGGCAAAGCAAACTGTTACTCTGCCACATTGCCGACTCTTCTACCAGGACTTCAGAGTTGCCAACTGGTATTTCCTGATAGTCCCAGGCAAAGGGAGCCCAGCCCTGGCGCTGAGCAGAGTCTAGCAGCCGTCTGTAGGCGATCTCCAGCTCCCATTCCTGAACGGCCAGAAACTCCAAATCTTCCAGACGTTCAGTAGCCCTTCTCGGAAATCCATGATTTCGTCCAACCGCCACTCCAAATCACTCCCAAAGTTAGAGTTCCCTGTCAGCTTCACATACAACAGTCCCGGGCCACCGTAGCCTTCCGTTGGGCTGTCATCTGCTATCCAGGGGCATGCTTGGGATACATGCTACCAAAGAGCTTTGTAGCTCTCATCCAGCCGCATCTCTGCCCAGACCAGCCTGCTTAATTCAGCTGTCTGTTCCTTGTGCGTTTTTTCTCCCAACAACAGCACCCGCAATCCATACAGCGACCAGTACCTTTCCCGATTGGAGGGGAGAACTTTTCCCTGGTGTCGCTGCTCAGGGCTAGCGCTTCCTTCCAGAGTTCTCAGCTAACAGAACTAGACCATCCCAGCAGGACCTGCTCTGATACTGGTCCTTTGTGCTGTATCTGCTTTTCTCGCAACCTTCTTCCGAATTCCTCTTCCATGGCAGCTGGTGTCTGTACCTCTCCTGCTATATGGACCTTGGATCCAGGTGGAGGTTGGATGTCCCAAAATGCAGGAAGCATCCCACTGCTGCCACCAATGTAACGGAACATCCCACACTCCGCTTGAGTGCTTCCGTCATATACCGCTTCCTATCAGTCTGGATATAGATATCAGATATTCCAGCTGCTCACAAGCACACAACAAGACTAAACTTGTTTGTCTGCTGAACATGGAGTGTTTATTAGAAGCAAGAATACAACCTTATATACAGTTAAAGAGGAGGTACCCAGAACATAAATTAACATGAGCTAATTAACTAATCCTTTAACCAGACTAGGTGACTCATAGATATGACCTTTCAGGGTAGACGTCACGTCTCCTCGCTCACCTGCTATACAATACACATTATCATAAGTGTAAACACAGGACATCTTCACACAATAGCAGGGTCAATTAGCACAGAGAACTGACAGATGTCTGGAGGTGATGGCATTAGCATCTCCTTACACTGTACGTCCCAACAATATGAATCAGTCACTCTAATATGGCATATACAGGGTCCCCAGGCATACAACTCACAAAGAGCACTGTTCTCCCAAATGCCAGGGCCCATGATCGCAAGACAAGAGGGTAGCATTCAGTCCCCTCCAAAAGCCTCTGTCCCGGGTGAGTCTGTCACAATTATCAAGTCCATTGGGGATAAACCAGAAGTGTTTAACCATCCCTTCCATAATGTTTTGGATTCATCAGGGCAACCAGAGTGGGAATAAATAAGGTACTTAAGGGTATGGGATCGTGGCTCCGGGACACCACTGACTGTAAGATCCACACTTTACAGAGTTTCCTTACCTGCCCCCTACCCACACTCTTTGCTTGGAGGAGATGGGGGGGGGCTTGCACAGTTCCGATCTGACAGTCCAGATGCAGGACTGCATGGGCAGGAGTAGGAGCTGGAGGGATAGAGAGAGCACAGCCAGCACCTTCTTCAGGCTCTCTTCTGCTCTCCAGATTTGGCTTGTCACTTCCTGCACTAAATTGACACAAGTAGTGATGTTGCTGTCACTAATTCTGTCAGCTTGAAGTGGCAGGAACTCTCCATGTAGCGCCCACCACTTCACATGATGCCATAACCCAGGGTAGCCACCCTTCCTGCCCCCCTCCCTTGTCCCGACCTATTGGACATCATCTAGGGTGTGAGGTCTAAACATCGACCTTTCCCTGCTGGTTCACGTGGAGGTACTGCCTCATGGTTGCCTGTTTGACTCACATGCTGTGGAGTATATGAGTCCATCATCTCTGTTAAGCGTGCCAACCTTATCATTTGTTGACTGCACCTAAAGATCAAGTTTTCATTCACTTTGAAAAACACAGAGATTTTTTTATGCACTTAATTCATTTCTCATGATGGATTATCCCACACTGTTTATCCATAAACTTTGATTTGTTTTGAACAGTGTTCTTTTTTATTCTTTTAATTTCATTATTTTTCACTTATCATTGAAATTTTCATGTCATTGATTGTTTAATTATCATATACTCATTTATACCTTGAGTTCACATTCGGATAAGATTTTTTATATGATTGGAGGGGAGAACTTTTCCCTGGTGTCGCTGCTCAGGGCTAGCGCTTCCTTCCAGAGTTCTCAGCTAACAGAACTAGACCATCCCAGCAGGACCTGCTCTGATACTGGTCCTATGTGCTGTATCTGCTTTTCTCGCAACCTTCTTCCGAATTCCTCTTCCATGGCAGCTGGTGTCTGTACCTCTCCTGCTATATGGACCTTGGATCCAGGTGGAGGTTGGATGTCCCAAAATGCAGGAAGCATCCCACTGCTGCCACCAATGTAACGGAACATCCCACACTCCGCTTGAGTGCTTCCGTCATATACCGCTTCCTATCAGTCTGGATATAGATATCAGATATTCCAGCTGCTCACAAGCACACAACAAGACGAGACTTGTTTGTCTGCTGAACATGGCGTGTTTATTAGAAGCAAGAATACAACCTTATATACAGTTAAAGAGGAGGTACCCAGAACATAAATTAACATGAGCTAATTAACTAATCATTTAACCAGACTGGGTGACTCATAGATATGACCTTTCAGGGTAGACGTCACGTCTCCTCGCTCACCTGCTATACAATACACATTATCATAAGTGTAAACACAGGACATCTTCACACAATAGCAGGGTCAATTAGCACAGAGAACTGACAGATGTCTGGAGGTGATGGCATTAGCATCTCCTTACACTGTACGTCCCAACAATATGAATCAGTCACTCTAATATGGCATATACAGGGTCCCCAGGCATACAACTCACAAAGAGCACTGTTCCCCCAAATGCCAGGGCCCATGATCGCAAGACAAGAGGGTAGCATTCAGTCCCCTCCAAAAGCCTCTGTCCCGGGTTAGTCTGTCACAATTATCAAGTCCATTGGGGATAAACCAGAAGTGTTTAACCATCCCTTCCATAATGTTTTGGATTCATCAGGGCAACCAGAGTGGGAATAAATAAGGTACTTAAGGGTATGGGATCGTGGCTCCGGGACACCACTGACTGTAAGATCCACACTTTACAGAGTTTCCTTACCTGCCCCCTACCCACACTCTTTGCTTGGAGGAGATGGGGGGGGAGGACTTGCACAGTTCCAATCTGACAGTCCAGATGCAGGACTGCATGGGCAGGAGTAGGAGCTGGAGGGATAGAGAGAGCACAGCCAGCACCTTCTTCAGGCTCTCTTCTGCTCTCCATATTTGGCTTGTCACTTCCTGCACTAAATTGACACAAGTAGTGATGTTGCTGTCACTAATTCTGTCAGCTTGAAGTGGCAGGAACTCTCCATGTAGCGCCCACCACTTCACATGATGCCATAACCCAGGGTAGCCACCCTTCCTGCCCCCCCTCCCTTGTCCCGACCTATTGGACATCATCTGGGGTGTGAGGTCTAAACATCGACCTTTCCCTGCTGGTTCACGTGGAGGTACTGCCTCATGGTTGCCTGTTTGACTCACATGCTGTGGAGTATATGAGTCCATCATCTCTGGTAAGCGTGCCAACCTTATCATTTGTTGACTGCACCTAAAGATCAAGTTTTCATTCACTTTGAAAAACACAGAGATTTTTTTATGCACTTAATTCATTTCTCATGATGGATTACCCCACACTGTTTATCCATAAACTTTGATTTGTTTTGAACAGTGTTCTTTTTTATTCTTTTAATTTCATTTTTTTTCACTTATCATTGAAATTTTCATGTCATTGATTGTTTAATTATCATATACTCATTTATACTTTGAGTTCACATTCGGATAAGATTTTTTATATGTTTACATTTGGAGCCCCACATTATTGTTTTATATGTTTTTTGCACTATATGTCTAGTGGAGTGTTGGTAGCTTAACAGTTTCTATGTGCAATTTTCTATTTTTCCAGTGCTGTTACATTGACATGCTGACGGTGAAGGGGGAAGAGCATAGATTTAATTTCCTGGTCTGTTGGAGCAGCTGTGGGGTTGCTGATAGCCCGGCAACCCCAGAAGTAAGTACAGCGGGGATGGGGAAGGTTGGGAGGGTGTCCAGTTTTAGTTAGTTAGTTAGTGCACACATTTGGATGATCAAACATGAGTCCAAATGTAATTTTTGGTGGTTCAGGGTATGTGTGCCTGATATCTGTGTCTGCAGTTTCCTGAGCACCCTTAGCTTCACAGTGCAAAGTGTAAATACAGTTGAAATAGTTTTACTGTTTGACAGTGTTAACCCTTTCCCTGCACTTTAACTGATTCAATTTATCCGTAATTTTTTCTTCTGTCTAGTATATTGCTTCCTTTTGTAAAAATACAATTGTTACCGTTTGAATGTCACTACATATACTTGCTTAGTGTACTTCTTTATTAACTGTAGGTTACATTTCAGAGTAGGAAAATATGAAAATATGGGGATAAACCAGAAGTGTTTAACCATCCCTTCCATAATGTTTTGGATTCATCAGGGCAACCAGAGTGGGAATAAATAAGGTACTTAAGGGTATGGGATCGTGGCTCCGGGACACCACTGACTGTAAGATCCACACTTTACAGAGTTTCCTTACCTGCCCCCTACCCACACTCTTTGCTTGGAGGAGATGGGGGGGGGACTTGCACAGTTCCGATCTGACAGTCCAGATGCAGGACTGCATGGGCAGGAGTAGGAGCTGGAGGGATAGAGAGAGCACAGCCAGCACCTTCTTCAGGCTCTCTTCTGCTCTCCAGATTTGGCTTGTCACTTCCTGCACTAAATTGACACAAGTAGTGATGTTGCTGTCACTAATTCTGTCAGCTTGAAGTGGCAGAAACTCTCCATGTAGCACCCACCACTTCACATGATGCCATAACCCAGGGTAGCCACCCTTCCTGCCCCCCCCTCCCTTGTCCCGACCCTGCCTGTAACAAACACATCTTATATAGCATTAGAGGGGTGTGATTGACTTGTAGTAAAACACAAAATTGGGAGAGTCGTGATGTTTTGTTTAGAGGACTCGAATATACAAACTGAAGAGCATTTTCTGACTGATCCTCCACCATAGCACCCACATCAGTCTCCCAGTTCTCTGATGTCCTACAAGGATAGACCTCCAAATGGGCACTTAAAAGTAACTTATAAGATCAAAAGATAAAACGTTTAGTTGAGGTAGTGTGTTGCATCAAATTACATTTTTTTATGTATTATGCTACAAACAGATTGTAATTAGAGGAGCCGATGAAGGAGGCGGGCTGGTTATCCTCAATAAATCAGATGACTTAGCGGAGCTAAACAGATTAGTGGATGATGAGGAAAAATGAAAAATTAAAAGAGAACCTTACGTTGAATTATAACGCCAAATTGAAGTCATTGGTGAAAAAGGCACAGGAGGAAGATATTGTCACCAAATAGGAAGCCAGATATTTAGTGCCTGATGCACCTAAGGTTCCTGTGATTTATCAATTGCCTAAGGTACACAAGAACCATTCCAACCCCCCTGGCAGACCTATTGTCACTCTATTTGCCAGAACAGGGGAATATTTGGATTGGTTCTTGCGGCCGTTGGTACAGAAATGTCCAGCTTATCAGGAACCTGATGGAATTATTGCAAGGAGTTAAGGTAAATGAGTAAGACATATTGGCAAGTAGTGGTGTAAACTCTTTATATTCCAATATTAAACAACAACATGTGATCAAAGCTATCATCTGGGCCCTTAATAGTACCATTAAGAAAAAGGAAAACAATTTTTTTAGTCCAGTTGTTAGACTTGGCCATGAGTCATAACTTTTTCTGGCATAATAAAGTACACCCCCTCAGTGGCCAATATGTTTATGAGCCACTGGGGAAAAAGATACAATTTTCAACAACATTCTACCTCAACTAAAATTTTACAAACGATATGTAGACAATATCATAATTGTCTGGGCAGGTACTAAGGAATCCTTTATGCAATTTCTTGTTGAAATTGGGAACAACATATATGGGATTTCCTTTACAGCCACTTGTGATCAACAATATATACATTTTTGTGATTTAGTGATTTTCAAGGAGAATCACCAACTATTTACGAAAACACATTTTAAGGAAGTGGATAGAAGTGGCTACATCCCATTGGGAAGTTGTCACCATCCTAGATGGTTGTGTGCAATCCCCAAAAGCCAACTTATAGGCGTAATTGCGCTTATAAAGATGATTATGATTTACAGGCCACAATTCTACTCAATGGGTTTGAGGAAAAGGGTTACCGCTCCAAGGATTTAGTTCAAACTAAGATAGCAGAAGGAGAAATTAAGAGAGAGGATTTATTTAAGAAAAAATAGGCTAGTAAAAGAGATTTTGGTGTTGCTTTTATGACTGGCTTGACACAACACAAACAGATAGAAAAAATCATTCATAAGCACTGGCCTCTTCTTTTGAAAGATGTTGATATAAATAAAATATTGCCAACTAAACCATAGTTCATCTAAACTAAGCCCCCTACCTTACATTTACAATTAGCACCCAATGTGATAGACCCACCCAAGAAACTTTGCACGTTTTTGGATCAAGTGTTTTTTTTTAGTTGTGGGAGGTGTGTAATGTGTAGGACTTCTCGTGACATGATAAGGAAGACCACACATTTCACCTCACATACCTCGGGTGAGTTCCACAAAATAGAAAAGTTTATCACATGTAGGACGACGCATGTCACCTACCTTCTCACATGTCCATGTGGGTTGCAATACATGGGTAGAACCACTGGAAAATTAGGAGTAAGACTTTGCAAACATGTGAACAGCATTAGGAAAGGCTATAATCACCACAGTCTCTCCAACCACTTCAAACTCCACCATGGGAGGGATCCGAGTGGTTTGACATTCTGTGGCATTGACATAATTGAGGGTCATTGGAGAGGAGGCATCCTCAAAAGGACTATCTCTCGTAACGAGACTCAGTGGATACATCGTCTTAGAACAATGAGTCCATTGGGGTTAAACATTGAACTTGACTTAAATTGTTTAGTTTCTAATTGGTAATGGTCATTGAGAATATTTTAATTAATTTAGAGGTTTATTCAGAATATTGTTTTGTATATATATATATATATATATATATATATATATACATATATATATATATATATATATATATATATATATATATATATATATATATATATATATATATATATATTTTTTTTTTTTTTTTCTTATTTTTATTTTCATTTTATATTACATTTATTTTACTTTTTCTTTTGCTTTTCATCTTTATTTCAATCTTTATCTTATTTTCATTCGTATTTTTAATTTTCATTAATATTTATGTTTATTTTTTTATTATTTGTATTTTTAGTCTTATAGTTATTTTTATTTCTTTATATATATATTTTGATTATTTTTTTTAACATTTAATAACACTGATGGGTAATGCAATTTTAAATAAATAAATAAATATGTATGTAATGAAATTTGATTCTTTGTACGGGAGTGACATCTTTTGGATTAATCAAGGACAAAATATTTAGTTCAATTGTCGTACTTTTACAATGGTGGGAACAATTTTTACATGGTGACCAATGGTCATCTAACCAACCAAAAGGCCGTAATTTTCCCTTATTGTAGACATGTTTGTCCAAACAACAAAATGCCTACCTTGCGGCTTCTAAATTGGTTGACTAGAGGGGAGGTTTCCTTTGTGTGTATTTAAGGCTGGCTTTGCTAACCGGAAATTAGGTCCTTTGAAGATGCCCTGTGGGAGGGCGAAATGCATTGACGTAATTTCCGGTAATTTCCGGTTCCGAATCCACAAGATGTCACTTCCAATCTTTCGTTCGAATGCTGGGTGACGGCGTTCACCTGCTGTTGTAAACTTTTACTGGATTCATGCCTATTTTTACACATCAGTGTGTAAGTACTTGTCCACTTGCGCAAAAAAATTCTTGGTCAACAGTTCTTCACCATCTACTACCTATCACTACCTTTTCTTTTTATTTCTGGTATCATGGTTCACATTTAATGCTTACAAATTTCGGACTTTTTTTGATACACTGAGGTGATATAGCCATCCCTGGCCAACTTTCCAAAGCCCGAACGACCCCCAAACTGAAAAGCTAGGGGTCCATTCCATCCGGTGAGTGGGGACACAGGAGAAAGTGTGGAGCACGACTGCACTTTAATATTGGAGCACATCACATATTACAATTTTTGGACTTATGCATTGTTCATGAATTATAGCATTTATTGTCTGTAATTTATTTTATTATACTTGTTTGCAAGTGTTGTAATTCTTTCCAATCATTCATAATCACATAGAGAGACCCACAATCCAAAGAGTATCGTCAAGTTGTTTAGGGGTATAAATTAGGCATCTAATTTTCTTACTACCTATCACAATTTTGGAGGTCCTGCAGTACAAGGACAGTAGAAACACCCACAAAATGACCAAATTAGTAAACACCCTAAGGTATTTTTAAGAAGCATGGTGAGTCTTTTGAAGACTTCCTTTTTTGTCAAGTTTGGTTTTGGAATCATGAGTCTGGGTTTCAGACTGCCTGAAACCTGGACAAATTATTTAGACTGGACTATGGCTTCCCAGCAGGGTTGCTGGCTGCAGTTGTCTAAGCTGAGAGTGTCTGTTGAACTCTTTCACACTGCCCAAAGCCAGCACTAACAACCCCCCCAACACCCCTACCCCTCTGTGTCTGTCCACACTCCAATCCCTGCCTCAGAAAAGGAAAGTTGGGGCTGAAAATTTGAAGACCAGCAGCCTCAGATACATCTGGATGAGAGGTGCTGACTGCCAAGTGGTGAGTGAGCTCACCATCCATCCATGTCTGTGACTGAAATCTCCCCTTGTTTCTCCTGCCTTTGAGAGAGTACACTATGGCAAATCAGGGTTCTCAGAGCACCCGTTACATCAGAGTTCCCCTTTACACCAGAGTCTTCTCTGTACATCAGAGTTCTCAGCGTTTCCTCCTAAATCAGGGATCCCATAGCATCCCTTATGTTAGAGGTCCCAGAGTTTTCCCTTACATCAGAGTCTGAAGAGTTCCCCCTTACAGTGAAAGGGAACTCTGCAAGTTCATATGTAAAAGGGAAACTCTGTGAGGGGACTCTTGTTATTAACTTCAAATGTAGGAAATATTATTTATTAGCAAAATATATGTATAGTTTATACTATAAAATAAACTGGTGTGCGCCACTAAAGTGTTCAGGTTTGACTTGAAGAAAAGGTGACAACCCTAGTTTGGACTGATTATGTATCGAGCATCGTATCTTGTGTATCACAAAAATGGAACAACGCTGCAAAGAAAATAATGTACAGTAATGGTTGCCTCTGTACACCTCTGTACGCCTATTGCTATTAGCCAAGCAAGTCTAGCCTTCTGGTACGTGGATACCCCTGGGAATGCCATATTTACTGGCCAGAAATTACAGTGGGACATGCAGATGGGTCAGTTCAGGCAGCGGGCAGAGCTATGGTTAGCAAACAAGGCAAAGAATCAGTCCAGGCATCAGGCAGAAAGGTGGTCAATAAACAGACTAGGATTGGTACAGGCAGCAGAGGCAACCAAGCACTCATGATGGGGCGGTGATCAGGAACACTGTTGCAATCTTACATTGGTCTGGTGGCACTGAAACTAGTGTGGCAGCAATCAGCAACACTGTTTTTGACTTACACTGGTCTGGTGACACTGAGACTGGTGTGACAACAACCAGGGACACCATTGCTGGCTTACACCGGTGTGGTGACACTGAGACTGGTGTGGCAGTAATAAGAAACATTGGTGCTGGCATACACTTGTCTGATTACACTGTGTGGTGATGATTAGGAAACATGTTGCTTGCTGCACTGGTCTGGTGTGGTGGCAATCGGAAACACAAATTTTAGCACTGGTCTGGCAACTGGTAATTGACTGCACTGTTAGGGCTCTATGGGCCAGATTCACCAAAGAGATACGACGGCGTTTCTCCTGATACGCCGTCGTATATCTGTTTCTATCTATGCGACTGATTCATAGAATCAGTTACGCATAGATATCCATAAGATCCATAAATCCATAAAATTGTTTTACACTGTCGGATCTTAGGATGCAATACCGCGGCCGCCGCTTCGGGGAGTTCGCGTCTTAAACCAGCGTCGTGTATGCAAATTAGTAGTTACGGTGGATCCCCGACAGATTTTCGCGTTCGCTACGTCCCTGCTAGTCTAGTTTCCCGTCGCAAATTTAGTCGTCGTTTTGGGTGCCCTAACTTTAGTCAGCAATCGTATTGCTGTCTAAAGTATGGCCGTCGTTCCCGCGTCGAAATTAAAAATTTAACGTCGTTTGCGTAACACGTCCGGGAATACGGAAGTACGCTACGCACGTCGCCGTTCGAAAAAATGACGTCACGGCGCGCAAAGCACTGCGGGAGTTAGGAAACGGAGCATGCGCAGTAGGTCCGGCGCGGGAGCGCGCCTAATTTAAATGGCACACGCCCATTTGAATTGGCCCGCCTTGCGCCAGAGGCCGCCGGCGTAGTTTTCATCGCAAGTGCTTTGTGAATCAGGCACTTGCGATGAAAACTTGCGGCGGTGTAACGTATCTACGATACGTTACGCCACCGCAGTTCTATGTGAATCTGGCCCCCTAACTTTAGTCAGCAATCGTATTGCTCTCTAAAGTATGTCCGTCGTTCCCGCGTCAAAATTAAAAATTTAACGTCGTTTGCGTAACACGTCCGGGAATACGTAAGTACGCCACGCACGTCGCCGTTCGAAAAAATGACGTCACGGCGCGCAAAGCACTGCGGGAGTTAGGAAACGGAGCATGCGCAGTAGGTCCGGCACGGGAGCGCGCCTAATTTAAATGGCACACGCCCATTTGAATTGGCCCGCCTTGCGCCGGAGGCCGCCGGCGTAGTTTTCATCGCAAGTGCTTTGTGAATCAGGCACTTGCGATGAAAACTTGCGGCGGTGTAACGTATCTACGAACCGTTACGCCGCTGCAGTTCTATGTTAATCTGGCCCAATGAGCTCAAGGTTGGGAGGCAGTAAAACCTTGGAATTGAGCCACAATGTTAACACTCCTCAACCACTATGCCCTTTAGCTGCATAGGCAGTGGCTGGAGCAATATACCTGCAGCATATTTGTTGCTTTGCTTCTTAACTGTGGCAAGCATTATACTCCCTATACGCCTACCGATAATAACTCATTCAAGTGAATGGGAGTGCTTGCTTGTGAGTGGTCCATGGCATTAAATCAGGTTGTGAGGAGGCCTAAGCACTGCCTGCAGAACAATAATTGCTCTTCAGAGAGCATCACACATGTGAACTAGACATTATGGTAACACTGTATACTGTAATAGTGAGAGTCCCTGACTCATGGAGCAAAGACAGGAGTAAAAGCCGTTTTGTCATTTACTAAAGAAATACGCTGTCATAGCAGCATATTTCTTTATTTACTATAATGCCTAGAGTGCCCAGGAGAGGGCGCATGGTGCGCCTGTATAGACCTGGCGTACGGCCTTTCAGAAATGTAAATAGAAGGGGTTTGGGCGGGAGTTTATTAGGGGGAGATGTGTGGTGATTTTGGGAAGTGTAGTGACATGTGTTTGTTTAAGTTTCCCAGGCAGAATTGAAAGTGAAAGTGTTTTTTGTGAAATCGAGCGCCCGTACGCCGCAAGTAGGAATAAACCTCCGGGAGGTTTATTTGCATACTGCGCATGCGTGCGGGGCAAATACGTCCTTTCACACACACCGTCTCACTACGCCGGGAAAATCTTGGTAAATCCCAAGCAACGTAGCTGTGATTGCACAGCTTGAGTCTACGCACGTGAAAGGTTGAACTGTTTTCAGCTTGCGCTGACCATGAAGGGGGACTCCACGCCAAATTTAAAACAAAAAAACGGCGCGGGTTCTCCTGCAATGGCACATCAGGCCTTTCGGCTGGATCATAAGGGGTTAACCTACGCTGAAAAAAACAGCGTGGGGTTCCCCCAAGATCCAGACCAAACCCTCAACATGAAGGGGGGTGGGGGGGCAGACCGCACTGCCCCCCCACCCCAAAGCACTCTTGTCCCCATGTTGATAGGGACAAGGGCCTCTTCCCGACAACCCTTGCCGTTGGTTGTCGGGGTATGCGGGCGGGGGCTTATCGGAATCTGGGAGCCCATTTCAATAAGGAGGCCCACAGATGCCGGCCCCCCACCCTATGTGAATGAGTATGGGGTACATCGTACCCCTACCCATTCACCTGGGGAAAAATGTAAAGTTAAAAAAACACCACACAGATTTTTGTAGTAATTTATTAGACAGCTGAGGGGTCTTCTGCCAGCCCCCCCCCTTTCTTCTTTAAGCTCTTTTACAACGGGGGGTGTAGGCCCAGTCTTCTCTCTTCCGCTGGGGCCCTGGGCTTCATAGTTTTCTGCCGGGGGGGCGCCACCCCCACCGGGCTTTTAACGCTGCCTTCCGCCGGGGCCCCCCACCCCCTTTAAGCTCTTTTTGATTCGCGGGGGCATCCGGGGCTTCATAGTTTTCCCGCTTTCTTCTCTGTTGCCTCTTCTGCCTGTCTCCTCCGCAGAGCCCAGGGCTTTATTTTTGCTTTCTTCTCTGTTCCCTCTTCTGCCTGTCTCCTCCAGGGGGGGACAGGGCTTCTCTCTGCTGTCTTCTTCCTTCTTCTCTTCCATTCAATGTTGACACGACAAGCTCTGCCGCTGAAATGACATCTGAGCGGACCGCGTCGACTTATATAGGCATAGGGCGTGGTCACCGGGTGATGCCACCCTGCGACCCCAACCTTTGTGACATCACATTCCCGGGCATGATGGGAATGTGATGTCACAAAGGTTGGGGTCGCAGGGTGGCATCACCCGGTGACCACGCCCTATGCCTATATAAGTCCACGCGGTCCACTCAGACGCCATTTCAGCAGCAGAGCTCGTCATGTCAACATCGAATGGAAGAGGAGAAGGAAGAGGACAGCGTAGAGAAGCCCTGCCCCCCGGAGAAGTCAGGCAGAAGAGGGAACAGAGAAGAAAGCGGATATAAAGCCCTGGGCTCCGCGGAGGAGACAGGCAGAAGAGGGAACAGAGAAGAAAGCGGAAAGAAAGCCCTGGGCTCCGCGGAGGAGACAGGCAGAAGAGGGAACAGAGAAGAAAGCGGAAAGAAAGCCCTGGGCTCCGCAGAGGAGACAGGCAGAAGAGGGAACAGAGAACACAGTGGATGCCCCCCCGAATCAAAAAGAGCTTAAAGGGGTGGGGGCTCCGGCGGAAGACAGCGGAGAAGCCCGAGGGGGTGGCGCCCCCTGGCTGAAAACTATGAAGCCCGGGTGCCCCCCCAATCTAAAAGAGCTTAAAGGGGGTTTGAGGGCCCAGCAGAAGACCCCCCCAGCTGACTAATAAATTATTTTAAAAACCTGTGTGGTGTTTTTTTTTACTTTACATTTTCCCCCCAGGTGAATGGGTAAGGGTAAGATTTACCCCATACTCATTCACATTATCTGGGGTCCACCTTATTAAAGGGGGCTCCCAGATTCTGATAAGCTCCCCATACCCCGACAATCAACAGCAAGGGTTGTCGAGAAAAGGCCCTTGTCCCTATCGACATGGGGACAAGAGTGCTTTGGGGTGGGGGGCGCAGTGCCCCCCTGCCCCAAAGCACACACTCCCCCATGTTGAGGGCATGCGGTCTGGTACGGCTCAGGAGGGGGGGCGCTCGCTCATCCCCACCCCCATTTATGTCCGGCCAGACTGCGTGCTTGGATAAGGGTTTGGTCTGGATCTTGGGGGAACCCCACACTGTTTTTTTCAGCGTAGGTTAACCCCTTATGATCCAGACCAAGCCGAAGGGCCCGATGTGCCACTGCAGGGGAACCCACATTGTTTTTTTAATTTAAATTTTGTGTGGAGTTCCCCTTTAGCGTCCCCGCTCGCCCCTGGTCCCAGAGCGAGAATCGAGAGTTGTGTGTGTAAACACACAGCTCCCGGTCCTGTCAGGGGGACAAATGCATGATCGTCATAGCGATCTCTCATTCCCCTAGCCCCACCCCCCTTCAGTTAGAACACACACAAGGAACATAATTAACCCCTTCCTTGCCCCCTAGTGTTAACCCCTTCCCTGCCAGTGGCATCTTTATAGTAATCAATGCATTTTTATAGCACTCCTCGCTACAAAAATGCCAATGGTCCCAAAAATGTGTCCGATGTGTCCGCCATAATGTCGCAGTACCGATAAAATTCGCTGATAATTGCCATTACTAGTAAAAAAAATATTAATAAAAATGCATTAAAACTAACCCCTTTTTTGTAGACGCTATAACTTTTGTGCATTTTGCGATTTTTTTATAACCAAAAATATGTAGAAGAATACGTATCGGCCTAAACTGAGGAAAAAAATTGTTTTTTTATAGATTTTTGGGGGATATTTATTATAGCAAAAAGTAAAAAATATATATTTTTTTTATTTAAATTGTCGCTCTATTTTTGTTTATAGCGCAAAAAATTAAAAGGTGATCAAATACCAACAAAAGAAAGCTCTATTTGTGGTAAAAAAAAATTGTTTGTGAGCCACGTCGCACGACCGCGCAATTGTCAGTTAAAACGACGCAGAGCCAAATCGCAAAAAGTGGCCCGGTCATTGACCAGCAAGTGGTTAAAAAATAACAAAACAGTAAAGTTAGCCCAATGTATTGTGATAATGTGAAAGATGATGTTACACCGAGTAAATAGATACCTAACTTGTCACGCTTTAATATTGCACACACTCATAAAATGGCCCCAAACTTCAGGACTTCAAAATCTCCATAGTCGACGCTTGTTTTTTTTTTACAGGTTACCAGTTCTGAGTTACAGAGGAGGTGCTAAAAGTATTGCTCTCGCTCTAACGCACGCGTCAATACCTCACATGTGTGGTTTAAACAGCGTTTACATATGTGGGTGGGACTTACATGCGTGTTCGCTTCTAAGTGCGAGCTACTAGGGACAGGGGCATTTTAATTATTATTATTTTATTTCTTTTTTTACGTAATAATTCAATAAGACCTCACATCTTGTCCTTCAGGCTGGAAAGCATGCGATCAGGAAAACAAATAAACACAGATCTCATGCTTTTAGCCGCGATTGCAGCTTTGTTTGTTTCTGCCTCTGCATTTCGTGTGAACTGAGCATGCCCAGGGACTTAGAATTTTTGATGTTGCTTTTTGTGTCTCATAGAGCGTGTTTTTTGAGTTAGTAATTTAAGGAGATAGTTAACAGGTGTACCCACTTACAAGCGAACCCAATGTAGAGACTGAACTTTGTCCATGTGTTTTCAATTGCATCATTATTTAACACACACAAGCCTATGTTATAAAACGCACATAGAGCATTTGTCAGCTGCCCTGAAAGAGGGCAGGTTGTGTGTGGGGGATGGCTGAAGTTTTTCCTTGCTAAAGCTCAATGGAGCGAAGAGGGATTCAGAACACCCTGCGCTTTCAGGTTATGCCTGTTCATTTGCACAAAGTAAGTTTGGAATTCCTTGTACAGGATTTGCTGGAGAAATCTGTTGGAGTGGAACCATGGCACATTTATTGTATCCAGGATCATGCAGCACCAAGGTACTATGATGTCTCTTTTGTGCATAGCAATTTTTGCACTGAAGTTATTGAAAAATGTAAGGAACTGGAAAAAGCTAATCATGTGTCCATAAGGCCTTTTATAGTGGAGCCCTTGTATGCCATGGAGGAGAAACCATTGGTTGTTCATCTATTTAACCCCTTCACGGACATTGCCTTGGTAGTGGCCTTTTTGAGGAGATACTGCTCTTCAGTGAAGGGAGGCTTCAGACTGACTAATCGGCTGGGGATCTTTAATGGCAAATTAAAGTTTTTTGTCAAGCTGAAGGTGGATTCTGAAGGGATTGGTGGAGTGCGGCATCCACCAGCCAATTTTTCCATAGCAGGAAATAGAGGGTTTCTCTACTACCCTGGTCAACCGACATACTGTAGGAGATGCCATAAGTTTGGGCATACCAGAGAGGAATGTAATGTGGAGATGCACTGTCGGAACTGTGGGGAGGAGGGACATGAGGCGGGGGCTTGCTTGGTTAAACGGGCCTGTGATATATGTGGACAGCGTGATCACACAGTTAAAAATTGCCCAAAAGTAAGGAGGGCCTATGTCTCTTATGCTGAAGCTGTCAGGCGCACCGCTGAGGGTGGACGGCCAGTGTCCACTCAGGTTCTGTCTGACTCTCCTGAAAGGCTGGAAGAAGAGGAGGAGGTGGTGGTGGAAGAGGTGGAGGAGGAGGAGGAGGTGGTGGTGGAAGAGGAGGAGGAGGAGGAGGAGGTGGTGGTGGAAGAGGAGGAGGAGGAGGAGGAGGAGGTGGTGGTGGAAGAGGAGGAACACCAGGGTGTGGAGCAGAACGTGGAGGAAAGAGTAGAAGTGCCACCCTCAGGTGTGGAGCCATTAGCAATGGAGAGTGGAGAAGAGGTTGAGAGGGCGGTGGAGGAGGCTATGGAGGAATTGGCAGCAGCCTTACAGTGGGAGCCGGAGGTGCAGGAAGCCCAAGAAGAGGAGGTGGAAAAGATGGAGACACTGGGTGCCAAGACTAAGGTGGACGCTTGGGAGAGCCCTAAGGACAGAAGGGCTAAGAAATTGAAGGTAGAGACAGCCGGAATTGTAACAAGCAACCCCTTTGAGGTCCTGGGGGATGTTGAAGGGGAGATAGAATCATCAGCACCAAGTCCAGGGACTCCAGAAATTTTTCAGCCAGCCATATTGTCGCCAAGTCAGGAGTTTTTGGATGGTGAAAGCGTTGTGGCCCTGAGGAATGTATGTCAGTTTTCTGGCTTAAGTGATAGATCTGGGGGTGAATGATGCACATCTACATGTGAATGAGCATCAAGCTGGTGTCCCTCAATGTGAGGGGCTTTGGGTCTCCTGCTAGACAGTGTGCTGTTTTTGAGGACTTGAAGGTCAATGGAGGAGACATCACCTGTCTACAGGAGTGTTTTTTTAATCGACCGCCCAAGCCTCCGGAGTGGGTGGTGGATTACATATGGTCGCCAGTTGGGGATAATAGGAATGCTGGGGTAGGCATTATCATTATAAATAGGAATATTCGCATTATGTCTCATGTTGTGTTAGTGCCAGGCAGGTTAACTAGTTACCGACCGCCCACCGTCATTCTACGTCGGCAATTTAAAGATGAATATCTCGGTAACGGCAGCAGCTGCTGCCACAACCAAGATATTCATCTCTTCAGTGGGCGGCCGTGTAAGCGATAACGGCGGTCTCCGCGGCGGATTCGCCGCGAGATCGCCGTTATCGGTGGCGGGAGAGGGGACCCCCCCGCCACTTTCCTGCGCCCTCCGCCGCTTACCATAGCCGTCGGTAACGGCGGAGGAGATCGGGACCGTTCGGCAGCTGAGCGGGGTTACGAGTGAAGGAAAAATCTCCTTCACCCGTCCCCATAGCTCTGCTGGGCGGAAGTGACGTCAAAACGTCAGTCCCGCCCAGCCTCTTAAAGCAACATTTTTTTTTTGTCATTTGAAAAAATGACATTTTCAAATTTTTTTTTTTTTTTTTTTTTGCATTTAAGCCTAAATATGAGATTTGAGGTCTTTTTGACCCCAGATCTCATATTTAAGAGGACCTGTCATGCTTTTTTCTATTACAAGGGATGTTTACATTCCTTGTAATAGGAATAAAAGTGATATTTTTTTTTATTTCAGTGTTAAAAATTGTAAAATAAATAAAAATAAATACGAAAACCCCCAAAAAATGTTTTTAAAGCGCCCCGTCCCGACGAGCTCGCACGCAGAAGCGAACGCATACGCGAGTAGCGCCCGCATATGAAAACGGTGTTCAAACCACACAAGTGAGGTATCGCCACGATCGTTAGAGCGAGAGCAATAATTATAGCCCTAGGCCTACTCTGTAACTCAAAAAATGCAACCTGTAGAATTTTTTAAACGTCGCCTATCGAGATTTTTAAGGGTAAAAGTTTGACGCCATGCCACGAGCGGGCGCAATTTGTAAGCGTGACATGTTGGGTATCATTTTACTCGGCGTAACATTATATTTCACAAAATGTAAAAAAATTGGGCCAAATTTATTGTTGTCTTTTTTTTTTATTTAAAAAAGTGATTTTTTTCCAAAAAAAGTGCGCTTGTAAGACCGCTGCGCAAATACGGTGTGACAAAAAGTATTGCAATGACTGCCATTTTATTCTCTAGGGTGTTAGAAAAAAAATATATAATGTTTGGGGGTTTTAAGTAATTTTATAGCAAAAAAAAATGTTTTAGTCTCGTAAACACCGAATCTGAAAAACAGGCTCGGGGCTTAAGTGGTTAATTATGGCAGATTTTGTTTTGTTTAACCAGAAGTTTAGGCTTTTTAATTTATATGCTCCTGTGAATAAGCAGAAACGTCTTGAGTTTTTTGAAGTTTTGAAGTTACACGCAGTGGGAAGGAGACCTAGTGTGATCATGGGTGATTTTAATACGATCCGATTTGTGAAGGATCGAATAGGTGTAGCAGAGACTAAGTTGGATGCAGGTAGCACTATGCTGAATGGGATAATTCAGGACTTAAATCTCAATGATGCTCATGTTGTTCTGGGTTTGGTGGATCCGTATTTCACATTTTTTTCGGAGTGTAGGCGCACCAGATCCAGAATCGACTTGTGTTTGTTTTCTGATGCGTTCAAATGTGTTAAAGTTAAACACAGGCCGGTAATTTTTTCAGACCATGTGGCAGTGTATGTTGATTGGAATATGGGGAATAGTATTGAGTTTGGTTAGGAAAAAAGATTTTGGTAATATTTTGGGGTGGTGGGATTGGGTTAAATGGAAAATTAAATTATTTTTTCAAAAAAAGAGTAGGGATAAAAGTAGCAGTGAGAAAAGAAGATATTCTCGGTTACAAGCCAGGTTGGCTACATTATATTCTTTTAGGAATATGGGCTTTGACATGGCCGATGAAATAGTCCATGTTAGGAAGAGGATTAAAGAGGTATTAACTGAAAGAGGAAAACAAATTATTTTTCAAACGAGAGTTAAACACCTGGAGCAGGATGAAAAATGTTCTAGTTTTTTTTTCAAGAAGGCTAGTAAGGGAAAAAGAGTGTTTGTGGGTGTGTATGATGAAGAAGGGAGGGAATGTAAGGGGGAGGATATGCTGGAATGCGTGACAAAATTTTATGAACGGTTGTATGAGGAAGTGTATGTCGATGAGTCAGATACTAGAATGATTGATATGGTAGAGGATAATTTAGATGAAAATGATAAGGTTTTTTTTGCAGAAAGCGCTGAGCGAGGAGGAGGTGTGGGAATCTGTGACAAGCATGGGGGCTAATAAAACCCCGGGAGGTGATGGCTTACCAAGTGAGTTTTTTAAAGTATTTTGGGATATTATTAGGCAGCATGTGGTTGAGGTATTTAGTTACATGATGAAGGAAGGCATTATTTCCGAATCTATGAGGGAGGGGGTAGTGGTATTAATTTATAAGAAGGATATCCGGTATTGGAGGCCTATCTCCTTGCTTAATTCAGACTACAAGGTTTTTGCTAAAATGGTGGCGAGGAGATTATCTAAGGTCATTAGTAAGATGGTTAGCGAGATGCAGGCTTGTGCAGTACCGGGTCGAATGATCTCAGAGAATTTAATTTTAGTTAGGGATATAATACATTTTTGTAAAGATAGGAATAGTTTGATTATTCTGACATCATTTGACTTAGAGAAGGCATATGATAAAGCGAATCATGGGTTTTTGTGGGAGGTTTTGAAGCGGATGGGTATACCACAGTTGCTCATTAATGTAATAAAAGGGTTGTATTGGAGGACCAGTAGTCGGGTTTTGGTTAATAGGAGTTTGGGGCGGGCTTTTTTGGTTAAATCTGGGGTGAGGCAGGGGTGTCCCCTGTTCCCCATTCTCTTTATTTGTTTTATTGATCCACTGTTAAGGATGATACAGAGAGATAAGGTGGTGAGGGGCTTTTTGGTGCCTGGGAGTGGGGGAAAAATTGTGAAATGCCTAGGTTATATTGACGATGTGGTGGCAGTGTGTCAGTCGGTGGTAGGCGTAAGAAGGGTGAAGTTGCTTTTGTCCATTTTTTGTGTGTGTGCGGGAATGAGTGTGAATTGGAATAAGTGTAGTTTGGGTGTGTATGGGAGACAAGTGGAATGTGTGGATGATCAGATTGGGAAGGTTGAGGATGGAGTGAGGATTTTGGGTATTGTGTTTGACCATGGAATGAAAGAGGAAGCATGCTGGAATGAAGTGGGAGAAAAAATAGCCATGAAGTTGAGGGCTTGGTGTCCAAGAAAATTGCCGATTTATGGGAAAGTTTTAGTAGTCAAGGCAGTAATTTTGCCTTTAATTTTGTATGTGAGCAATATCTTCCCTCCTGGGGAGGTAAGGTTGAGGAAAATTAATAGGTTATTATTTACCTTTTTATGGGAGTCGAAAATGGACAGAGTCAAGAGGGAATAT
Source organism: Rana temporaria (assembly GCF_905171775.1). Lineage (NCBI taxonomy): Eukaryota > Metazoa > Chordata > Amphibia > Anura > Ranidae > Rana > Rana temporaria. The sequence continues at coordinate 120,261,833 of NC_053495.1, forward strand.
GTGTGTAGACGTGAATGTAATGGTGGGTTGGGTTTTCCGAATGTGAGAGTGTTTTTGTTAATGAATTATTGGTTTTGCGTGGTGAAAGTCTTGAGGAATGGTGGAGTGTGTGCTAGGATGATTGCCTTTTCAGGTGGGTGGTTGTTTAGGAGATGGGGGTGGTTGGGAAAGGATTCAAGTATACCGGTGGCTTTCGTGGTGGCATGTGACTACTGGGTATTAGAAAAGTTTAGGGTAGAGTTTAAGTTGGCAGATTTAGGAGAAGGGGAGAGGGATAAAGTGAAAGTGAGAAAGTGGTTGATAGAGAAGGAGTATGTGTGTAACCTTAAGGGAATTAATGCGTCAGTGGCTGGGGAAGTATGGAAGAAAATGAGTATATATGGGGTGACAAATGTGCAGAGACAGATAGTATGGATGAGTTTACATGAATGTCTAGCTACAAGAGCATTTAGGAAAAGGAGGGATGCGCGTGTGTCTGATATTTGTCCAAGAATGAATTGTGGGGGTGTAGAAGACAGTGAGCATGTGTTCTGGGGGTGTGGTGTAGCGAAAGATGTGATCAATAAGAGCCAAGATCTGGTGAAAGAAATAACAGGAGTGAAGGTGAGTGAGTGGAAAATTATGATGTATGGCTTGGGGAAACTGGAAAAAGATAAACAGAGAGTATTGTGGTTAGTGTTATGTGCATTATAGGAGGTGTTGTGGAATGCACGCAACTTGTACGTATATAAACAGGTTTCGTTAGACAGTAAACAATGTATAGGATTATGGCTAAGCAAGCTATACCTTTTTTTTCATGTTGGATAAAAAGAAGGGTGTGGATGCCGAAGGCATCTGGAAGTTTAAAAAATGGAGGATGTTGATTAGTAATTAAGCCTCTGCCATGATGATGTAAGACTTGTTGGAGACAGTGAATGAGCATCAAGCTGAATAGTCTCTCTCTTCTGAAGTGGCAAGAATGTCTTTGCCAAAAGATATGTTTTTGATCAAGGTTTTTTTTTTTTGTACAGTGTTCACTCACTTTGATGTCTTTGTACTGCATTATTTTGCTGAATATTTCTCAAGATGTTGTGACTAATATTTCAATCCTGTGTATGTGGCTCTATTGTGTTATTTCCAAAGCATAAACCATATGCTGTTTACTGTCTCAAATGAACCTGTTTATTTTTAGTTTTTATATTTATTTATTTTTGTTTATTGTTTTTTTTTTTTGCTTTCCTTGTTTTGTTGACCAATAAAATTACGTTCAAATTTTGAAGTTTGTTTTTTTGTTACTTTTTCATGCTACGGATTTTGACAGCTGTAGCTGAATTAGGGCTGTTTGGGGTTTAGTACAGGCAAAGCCACTCTGCAGTAGAAGCATAGTTGCTGAAAATCAGAGGGGAAGCACTGATGGTTTTAACATCCAATCCTGTAGAAGCAAAGTTTTTTTTCTTCTTCCTTACTTGTCCACTTGTATGCAAAGTGGATTTGCCTTTAGGAAATGGACCCCAAAGTCCAAGCTCCCTAATAATTTGGGGTGTACACAGCAACATGCTAGAGTGCAATTTACATAATGGGAAACTATTTAGATTGATCTCTGTGTCCCCAAGAAAATATATTAGTAAGGTTTTACCCTCACTTCCTGTTTGTATATGTGACAGGAAGTGAATGAATTTGAATTAGAAAGTGACAACATTTGTGAGGTGTCTTCACCCTATCAGGGGTGCAGACATCCCCAAAAAATGAGCAGATGATACTTATTTGCAAATGAAGAAAATTGTTTATTTAACATTGGGTGGTGTTTGTGGGGGGCCCTAACACACATTCATACATATTAGCAACGCTGTATCCTGGCCTATTGGCATTGTTATATTTTCTTAGTCCTCTCAATAAAATAATCTGAAATTTGTGCTTAAAGTAGAACTATAATCAACAATCTTTTTCTTTCATTTTGGATGGAGGGAGGGTTATAGCCCCTGTCAGTTTATTTTGTACCATCCCTGTCCAATTGGGGAGATTTGCCTTCACTTCCTGCCCCACAGCCAAACAGGAAGTGAGAGAAAAACTAGGCAAATTAAGGGAATCCAGTGCCCCCCCCCCCCCAGAACTAGTGTGTGTGTACCCCCCCTGAAAATTTCTGGGCGGGTCCTAAAAAACAGGGTGTGGCCTTGACCGGAAGGGTGGGTTATTTTTTTATTAGGAGGTGCAGAAGTTTAGTCAGGCCTAGGGCAGCACAAAACCTAAATATACTACTGCATATTAGGGCTTATTTAGACAGGATCTGATTTATAGCATGTTTTTAGATTGTGGGAGGAAACCCACGCAGGCACAGGGAGAACATGCAAACTCTAGGCAGATGGTGTTATGGGCGGGATTCGAACCAGCGACTTTTTGCTGCTAGGTGAAAGTACTATCCACTACACCACTGTTCTGAACGAACATGATCGCGGCTGAAAGGATGAGATCAGTGTTTATTTTCCGATCTCATGCTTTCCAGCCTGGAGGACAGATGTGGGGTCTTATTGACCCCGCCTCTCTCCATAAAGAGGACCTGTCACACACTAGTCCTATTACAAGGGATGTTTACATTCCTTGTAATAGGAATAAAAGTGATCCAAAAAAAAAGGGGGACAAAAAAGTGCAAAAATAAAAATATTACGTAAAAATAAAAAATAACAAAAAAATAACAACAAAAAATAATAACAACGCCCCTGTCCCTAGTAGCTCGCACTCAGAAGCAAACACGCATGTAAGTCCCGCCCACATATGTAAACACTGTTCAAACCACACGTGTGAGGTATTGACGTGTGCGTTAGAGCGAGAGCAATAATTTTAGCACTAGACCTCCTCTGAACTGTGAACTGGTAACCTGTGAAAAAAATTCAAGCGTCGCCTATGGAGATTTTTAAGTCCCGAAGTTTGGCGCCATTCCATGAGTGTGCGCAATATTAAAGCGTGACAAGTTAGGTATCTATTTGCTCGGTGTAACATCATCTTTCACAATATCCATAAAAATTGGGCTAACTTTACTGCTTTGTTATTTTTTAATTCATGAAACTGTTTTTTTTTTTGGCCCAAAAAAAAGGCGTTTGAAAAATTATTGCGCAAATACCGTTGGAAACAAAATAAAAAATGACCGCCACTTTATTCCCTAGGGTGTCTGATAAAAAAATATATATAATGTTTGGGGGTCCTGAGTAATTTCCCAGGAACAAAATATAATTTTTACATGAAGGAGAGAAGTGCCAGAATAGGCGCGGTATGGAAGTGGTTAAAGTGAAACAATAAAAGTAAAATATATCTTTAAATTTCATACAGGGAGGGAGGGGGGGTATAACATGCCTGTGAAGCACATGTTTCCCATGCTTAGAACTGTCCCTGTACAAGATGTAATTTCTGAAGTGAAAAAAAAGTAATTTAAAAGTACTCATGGCTATAAAGAATACAGTCATTGCTCATTAAAACTAAAAAAAAAACGTGGGGGTCCCCCCAAATTCAATTACCAGGCCCTTCAGGTCTGGTATGGATATTAATGGGAACCCTGCCGTCAAAAAACAAACAAAAAAAGACGTGGGGTTCCCCCTAAATATCCATACCAGGCCCTTCAGGTCTGGTATGGATTTTAAGGGGAACTCCACCCCAAATTTAAAAAAAAATGGTGTGGAGTCCCCCCAAAAATCCACACCAGACCCTTATCCGAGCACGTTAACCTGGCCGGCTGCAGAAAAGAGGGGGGACAGAGTGCGGCCCCCCTCTCCTGAACCGTACCAGGCCGTATGCCCTCAACATGGGGAGGATGTTGATGGAGACAAGGGCCTCATCCCCACAACCCTGGCCGGTGGTTGTGTGGGTCTGTGGGCAGGGGCTTATCGAAATCTGAAAGACCCCTTTAACAAAGGGGACGCCCAGATCCCCCCCTGTGTGAAATTGTAATGGGGTACATTGTACCTCTACCATTTCACCAAAAAAAGTGTCAAAAAAGTAAAAAATTACAGTAGCCGGTTTTTGTCAATTCCTTTATTAATATCTTCTTCTTCTTTTCTGCTTTCATTTGGGTTTCTTCCTCCATCTTCCTTTGCTTCTTTCTTGGGACTTCTCGTCCGCATCTTGACCGGCGTCTTCTCCCATCTTCTTCTTCCGTCGGCCTTCTCGTCCCGCATCTTCTTGTTCTTCTGCACGCTGAGGTTGAAATTGAAGTCCCCGCTGTGTGCCGCTCCTGTGACCCCGCCCCCCTCTGACGCCACAGGTAAACTCATAAGAAAGTCCGCGTGTGGTATATGTGTGTCAGAGGGGGCGGGGTCACATGAGCATCACACGGCCGGAACTTCAATTGGAAGCTCGTCCGCATGTTGCACGGCTTCTTCTTCTCCGGACGGTGCACTTGAAATTTAATTCCCCGCCGCGTGCCGCTCATGTGACCCCGCCCCCCTCTGACGCACATGACTTTCTTTTGAGTTTACCTGTGGCATCAGAGGGGGTGGGGTCCCAGGAGCGGCACATGGCGGGGAATTCAATTTCAAGCGCATTGTCCAGAAGAACAAGAAGATGCGGAACAAGAAGGCCGACGGAAGGAGAAGAAGATGGGAGAAGACGCCGGGGAAGATGCGGACGAGAAGACACAAGAAAGAAGCAGAGGAAGAACAAGAAGATGCGGGACGAGAAGGCCGACGGAAGGAGAAGAAGATGGAAGAAGACGCTGGGCAAGAAGCGGACAAAAAGTCCCAAGAAAGAAGCAGAGGAAGATGGAGGAAGAAACTCGAATGAAAGAAGAAAAGAAGAAGAAGCGCGGAAAGAAGATATTAATGAAGGAATTGTCAAAAACCGGCTATTGTAATTTTTAACATTTTTGACACTTTTTTTGTGTGAAATGGTAGAGGTACAATGTACACCATTACCATTTCACATGGGGGGGGGGGTCGGGATCTGGGGGTTTCCCATTTGTTAAAGGGGTCTTCCAGATTCTGATAAGCCCCCCACCCGCAGACCCCCACAACCACCGGCCAGGGTTGTGGGGATGAGGCCCTTGTCCCCATCAATATGGGGACATCCTCCCCATGTTGAGGGCATGTGGCCTGGTACGGTTCAGGAGAGGGGGGGCACACTCTGTCCCTCCCTCTTTTTTGTGGCCGGCCAGGTTAACGTGCTCGGATAAGGGTCTGGTGTGGATTTTTGGGGGGACTCCACGCCATTTTTTTTTAAATTTGGGGTGGAATTCCCCTTAAAATCCACACCAGACCTGAAGGGCCTGGTATGGATATTTGGGGGGAATCCCAAGTCATTTTTTTATTTTTACGGCGGGGTTCCCCTTAATATCCTTACCAGACCTGAAGGGCCTGGTAATTGAATTTGGGGGGACCCCCACGCTATTTTTATTTTTTTATGAATGAATCCTCTCATAATTTCCGGGAGCCGACAATTCATTATAGCCGTGAGTGAATTTTAAATGTCTTTTTTTCTTTCAGAATGTCATTTTGTGCAGGGACAGTTCTAAGTGTGGGAAACATGCGCTATTTTACATGCTGACTTTACACCCCCCCCCTAGGTACGAAATTTAAAGGAATATTTCACTTTTATTGTTTCACATTAAGCATTATTAAATTCACTGCTCCCGAAAAAACGTTTGTTTTAAAAAATAAAAAAAGCATTGATACATGTCCCCTGGGGCAGGACTCAGGTCCCCAAACACTTTTTAGGACAAAACTTGCATATTAACATTTAAAATGAACACTTTTGATTTCTCCCATAGACTTCTATAGGGAGTTTGGCGCCGGCTTTACATATTACTTGCATTGCACCCGCTGCTACACCGGTTCATGCGCCTAATTAAGGCTTCATCCAGCGCACTAATTAAGCCATGACCCGGTGCAGCGCAGTGATAATAGTAAATCAGCCCCAGTGTGTGTGGAAAGCTGTCTGCCCTGGAAGACTACATCCCTGGTGTGGGGGGACTTCGTGCCTGGCGGACTGGGAAGGCTGGTAGACCTGAGGTGGCTAGCAAGTCCAAGGGGGCTGGAGGAAGTCCGGAAGTCTGGGAGACAGTGAGCTGGAGAATCCTGTTGAGGCCAGGAGTGGGCCAGGTATAGCAGGTACTGCAAGGCTGAGTGAGCCTGGGAGCCAGGAGGCTTGGCATTTTTGTTTCTATGAACATTACTGGAGAAGAACCCCTGCGTGGGAATCCTGTGTGTGAACTGTTATTTTGTGCTTTTAAATAAAAATGGGCTGCCATGCCATCAAACCTAACATCTGACTGCTGTGGACTCGCTGAAAAACGCATTTACCACTTGAGTTAAACCCCCAATGTTTACAATGCAAACAGCTACCGGTCCTGTCAGCGGGAGAAATTACTGATCTGTCATTTCCCCTGGTCATTCTCACCCCCCCTTCAGTTAGAACACATCTAGGGAACATAATTAACCCCTTCCTCGCCCCCTAGTGTTAACCCCTTCCCTGCCAGTGACATTTTTACAGTAATCAATGCATTTTTATAGCACTGATCGCTATAAAAATGCCAATGGTCCCAAAAATGTGTCAGAAGTGTCCGCCATAAGGTTGCAGTACCGATAAAAATCACTGATCGTCGCCATTACTAGTAAAAAAAAAATATTAATAAAAATGCCATAAAACTATCCCCTATTTTGTAGATGCTATAACTTTTGCGCAAACCAATCAATAAATGCTTATTGCAATTTGTTTTATGAAAAATATGTAGAAGAATACGTATCGGCCTAAACTGAGGAAAAAAAACATTTTTTTTATATATTTTTGGGGGATATTTATTACAGCAAAAAGTAAAAAAATATTCATTTTTTTTTCAAAATTGCCGCTCTGTTTTTGTTTATAGCGCAAAAAGTAAAAAACGCAGAGGTAATCAAATACCACCAAAAGAAATCTCTATTTGTGGGGAAAAAAAGGCGCCAATTTTGTTTGGGAGCCACGTCGCATGACCGCGCAATTGTCAGTTAAATCGACGCAGTGCCGAAACGCAAAAAGTAGCCAGGTCATTGACCAGCAAAATGGTCCGGGGCTGAAGTGGGTAATCTAAACTAATCCCATCTTACAAATTTCCCCAATAACCTGGATTTCCTTTCCAACCAAAGGTTGTCTAAACCAATTACAATATATCTATATTATTAATAAAATTGTTAAACTCATATCAGAAATTAATACTCAAATGATAATTTCAACATCACATCCTAATTCTACTATATATCCACAGATATATTTCCACTATCAAAGGATACTCAATTTGTGTAATACACGGTTAAATGTAACCTTCATTTTACCATGTTTAGAAAACAGATTCAATTCGGCACATTTTGTTATAAATGTTTTGTCTAAGGGTGTCCTTCCAGCTTATCACTGCTCTCTCATCCCAGCTACATTCTTTCATGAGAGAGCAAAGGAGGGGGTCACATCTGAACACATGAAGCACACAAGGTTCCAGCAATCACACACATACACGAAAATCTCTCTAAAGCGCTTACATTTTTCCCATTTGCACACAACACATGCATATCATTCTCTTTTAAAGGGTCACTAAAGGAATTTTTTTTTTTTTGCTGAAATGACTGTTTACAGAGTTTAGAGACATAATAGTTAACTGATTCCTTTTAAAAACGATTAAAAATAGATAAAAATCAATCATATAATGTGCCTCTAGTTTCACTTTAGTTTTTGCAGCTAGCTTAGTTTTTGCATGTAATTTAATGCCTCTGTGCTGGACAGAGCCATAGATAGTGATGGTTAGGAAAACAAAACTAGAATCTCCCAGTACTGTGGTAATCAGGAAACAGACAACCAGGAAGTGTCCAGAACAGAGCAGAATTACAGCAACATCAGAGCAAAAACGAACAATGAGGACATGAAACCAGGACTGCAGTAAGGTAAAGGAAGCTATTTATCTAAAAAAAAAAACCTTTAGTGACCCTTTAACTCTCTTTAATATTCCCCTGCTTTAAATCATGCTTTCTCTTATTTTGTTCTTATATCCTTTGCATCCCATGTATTGTAATCCCATACTTCACATACTGTACCTTCTATGATCAGACGGGCAGCCATAGTGCTCATATTTCCTGTAGTGCCTGACCCCAAATTCATCCCACAACTTAACATCAAAATGTCCCTTTCTGTCTAGTGTTAATTGTCCCCCTTGATCCATCCTGCTCACATTGATAGCTGTTTCTCTAGCTGTTTACTCTGCATGATTCTTAGTCCCTGCGGACCCAGTTACCCATTGTGGATCCCTGGCCACTTTAACCATTAATCTAGGGGCTCAGTATAGGCGGAACCGCACCTTCAGTTCATATTTTATAGCGCTCCTCTTGCGCTGGGCATTTTTGAGGGTATCTTACCCTTCATTCCCTTACTTAATTTAATGCCCATAATGACTGGCCAGTCTTCTCTACTTGTGCCTATACCCTCTTGCCTTTAAACTACTTTAACTAGCAGATGTACAACATATACCTGTGAACAACACTATTCTTCCCTTTCTTATCTATAACACTCCGATGGACAGTAGACAGTGACAACATAACATATAACCACCAATCAATACAGTTCGATTAAGGGAAGTAAATTAGGTACCCTTTGTCCCAAAAATGCCTTACCGATCAAGGAAGTCTGATAACTCAAATGTAAGCAAAAGGCTTACCTCAGCCGTGTGATCAGAAATTCCCAGATCGTCTCAAGCTCCTTGTTTCAGGTCCTCAGGGTCACCTGTAAATCACCTCCTAGGCAAAGCTTGCCACATGACCTGGCCATTTTATAGATAGGCAACTCCTATCCTCATATTGATTAGTGGTTCCAAATTAAGAATAACTACTGCAGTAGGCAACAGACACAAAAGACACACTCAGCATCTGCTGTGACTGGGGGACACAGATTTCACAGGTTACAGCTCTGTGCACCCTCAAGGGCACATTAGGCGCTCAAGCAAGAAGGGTACATCCTCCCAGAATGGTGCTTGTCCCACCTGGCCCATATGTGCAGTGACCAGGCAGGAAGCAGTTAGGAAACACTTATGGATACCAGGACACATAAAGCTTTTTTACTTTGCAGGAATTTTGAACTGCTATGTAGTAGTACAATATAATCATGTGGCATTGAATGACATAGTGGGTACTTATTACATGAGCAAGAAAAGACCTAGTTTTTTAAAGCCCTAAAATGTACTGACTAGTTTCTTTGTATTGCAGCACATGACAGTACAGTAAACATAGCATGACTCTTCTTGCACTAAAGCTTACTTTTTAAATCAATAGTGCGTAGCCTTACTGTTTACAGTATTTGCTAAAGTTATAAGAAAAGAAATAAGAGAGCAGTAACGTGTCATAATGTCTTGTAACAATCTGTTGCTTTGTTGAGGCCTGTTGTTAAGTGGCTAAACGTTGTGTTCTCTATCGATCCATGCCAGTGCATAGTTTGTTTCATCTTTTGTTACCCTGGCTAAAAGCCATAAATATCAGTCTGTAGTTGAAGAACCTATAATTTTAGTGCTTGTTATCAAAGGTATAATCAGCATTATTGCAATTGAGAATGCTTCAATAGACCATAACATATTTGACTTCTTCTGATCTACCAAATGGTTCCTCAATTTTTAAATCTAAACTTTTGTCTTTCAGATATAAACAGACACTAAGCAAATTATATATTAGGATACGATCTACTAGGCAATATTATAGGACAATTAATCCTTCTTACTAGAATTTTGGTACAAAGATGAACTTAAGATTGAAGTAAGTGTACCAAATGTGTACACATTTAAAGCTGGATATGTGATGGCAAATGAATAAGCATTAGATTCAGCGATATAAGCAGCTGATGTTAAACACACTTCTTTCATAAAACGTGACATTAGCACCATCCCTTTCACCCCCTGGGCACCCATGTTAGTGTTGAGTTTTCTTATTGCGCTATAGGCCGGCTTGTAAATTTTTAGGTGCAATGCCAAGCTTCATGTTTATAGGATATGTATATTAAATTTGAGCTGCCAGCATCACTGTATCTTGTGGTCACTTTGACATACTGGGATTATTGGACTAAAGACAAATAGGCTGTTCAATTTGCAAGGGAAGTGTGCAAGATAACTTTCCTCAGGGCTTAGTGAATGAGATGAAGCTCTACTGAGAATGGGCAAGTATTTGAAGGTTCCCTTTACCATGACTAGCTGCTGATAGTCTCAATTTAAGCCAGATAAAGTGATGATCTTTTGTCTGACAACACATCGACAGATGTTTCTGACCAAGAGATCTTGGGAGATATCATTATCAGATACAGTGAAGCCCTGTACGCACGATCGGTTTGTCTGATTATTTTTATAGGCTAAAAAACAAGACTTTACAATCACTTTAAGCACCAATGTTCATGGCTGAAGCTGGACTAACTATCCACTTATGCTTATAGTAAACTAAGTAAAATTGTTGCTGTCTTGAAGTTGTTTTAGTTCTAGTAACGATAAAATAAACTCAGACATTAGTGTTTTATATTGCAGTTGAAACAAAAATGTACTTATTGTCTTATGATGGCAATTCTTGTATGGTAAACTGCAATGGATATTGAAAACACATATGACATTTAGGGATGAGCCGAACACCCCCCGGTTCGGTTTGCAGCAGAACATGCGAACAGGCCATACATTTTTTTGAACACCTGAACACTGTTTAAAGTCTATGGGATACGAACATGAAAAATCAAAAGTGCTAATTTTAAAGGTTAATAAAAAGTGTTTGGGGACCTGGATATCAATGCAAAACAACGTTTTAAAAACTGCAGTTTTTTTGGGAGCAGTGATTTTAATAATGCTTAAAGTGAAACAATAAAAGTGAAATATTCCTTTAAATTTTGTACCTGGGGGTGTCTATAGTATTCCTGCAAAGTAGAGCATGTTTCCCGTGTTTATTACAGTCGCTGCACAAAATGACATTTCTAAAGGAAAAAAAGTAATTTAAAACTACTTGTGGCTATAATGAATTGTCAGGTCTGGTATGGATTTTAAGGGGAACCCTGTGCCAAAAATGGTGTGGGATTCCCCCAAAAATCCATACAAGACCCTTATACGAGCATACAACCTGGCAGGCTGCAGGAAAAGAGGGGGGACAAGAGAGCAGCCCCCTCCTGAACCATACCAGGCCACATGCCCTCAACATGGAGAGAATGTCCCCATGTTGATAGGGACAAGGGTCTGCGGGTGGGGGACTTATTGGAATATGGAAGCCCCCTTTAACAAAGGCGACCTCCAGATCCCAGCCCCCCTATGTTAATTGTACCCCTACCATTTCACAAAAAAAGTGTCAAAATGTTAAAAACCACAGGAGACAGCTTGGGACAAGTCCTTTATTAAATACGTATACGTATTCTTCTACATATTTTTGGTAAAAAAATCGCAATAGGCATTAATTGATTGGTTTGCGCAAAATTTAGAGTGTCTACCAAATAGGGGATAGTTTTATTGCATTATTATTAATATTTTTTTTCTAGTAATGGCGACGATCAGCAATTTTTATCATGACTACGACATTATGGCGGACACATCGGACACTTTTGACACTATTTTGGGACTTGGTTACTGTAAAAATGACACTGGCAGTGAAGGGGTTAACCAGAAGAGGGTGCTGTAGGGTTAAGTGTGCCCTAAGGGAGTGATTCTTACTGTGGGGGGCGTGGCTGTGCGTACTTTACAGGCATACTATAGACACCCCCCAGGTACGAAATTTAAAGGAAAATTTCACTTTTATTGTTTCCATTTATGCATTATTAAAATCACTGCTCCCGAAAAAACGTCAGTTTTTAAAAAAAAATTGCATTGATACACGTCCCCTGGGGCAGGACCCAGGTCCTCAACCACTACTTATGACAATAACATACATATTAAACTTTAAAATGAGCACTTTTGATTTCTCCCATAGACTTTTAAAGGGTGTTCCACGGCTTTAGAATTTGCTGCAAACACCCAACTTGTTCACTATTCGGGCGAACAGCTAATTTTCAAGTAAAACTCATGTTCGACTCGAACATAAAGCTCATTCCTAATGACATGAATTAATTTACATGTGATGTGTTCTGAGGAATTTTAATGCAGCTTACATTAACCACTTCCATACAGGGCATTTTCACCCCCTTTCTTGACCAGACCAATTTTTAGTTTTTAGCGCTGTTGCACTTTGAATGACAATTGCGTGGCCATGCAACACTGTACCCAAATTAAATCTTTGTTTTTCCCACACAAATAGAGCTTTCTGCGGTTTTTATTTTTTGAGCTATAAACAAAAGAAGAGGAACAATTTTGAAAAAAACATCATATTTTTTACTTTTTGATTAAATAAATATCACAATTAAAAAAATAAATGTCCTCAGTTTAGACCGATACATATTCCCTAGTGGCCGCGATACAAAGGACGTCATATGACGTCCACCCGGAGGGAGAGACAGTTCCTGAAGATGTCATATTACTATGGCTCGGTAGGGAACTGGTTAAACACTACAGGTCACTCTGTTGTTTTTTTAACAACAATATTGAATCCATTGTATATTAATATATACTGCTGCACCTGTAGGCAGGTGAAGGGTCAGCGGATATGCAGTACTGTGTCCCTGTAGGCATCCTACAGGCTAATTCATTGTAGCTGTAAAATTTCTACGCTGCCCTAGAGACTATCTGAAACATTTCAGGCTCTAAATAAATAAAGACTAAATAAATACCCAGTTGTGAATACACAGACATTTGTTTGAGAGTCACATTAACCGTGACTATCCAACAAGGCGAATCCAGAGAAAATCTAGTAGCAGTTACATAGTCTGGTTACTGCAATTGAAGCTTTTGGCTGTAACAGCATGAGTTATGTGACAGTCACTAATACTTTAACTGACCCATAGCTGCCTGGGCAGATAGACTTCACTTAATGAAACTCCACAGTCTGGTAAATGTGCACTGACTCTGACTAATCTTGAAGTGTGCGGCAAAGCCAAATTCCCATCATATTGTTCAGTTGCTGTGATAGTCTTATAGAAGACCTTTATTAGTCGTAGTTCAGAAATAATTCTATTAAGAAGATTAGTAGCTTAAAATAAATCCTATTAGCTCAGTTGCCAAGAATATATGAAGTATTATTTCAGGTTGTAAACAGCCAAGACACACGAGCACTCTTTTTGTCTTTCTATTGTTGACATCTATTTAACCAATTAAGCCCGGACCATTATGCAGCTAAAGTACCTGGCCCCTTTTTGCGATTCGGCACTGTGTCGCTTTAACTGAAAATTGCGCGGTCGTGCGACGTGGCTCCCAAACAAAATTGGTGTTCTTTTTTTCCCACAATTAAAGATTTCTTTTGGTGGTATTTGATCACCTCTGCTGTTTAAATTTTTTGCGCTATAAACAAAAATAGAGCGACAATTTTGAAAAAAAATCTATATTTTTTACTTTTTGCTATAATAAATATCCCCACAAAAAAATAAATATATAAAACAAAATTCCCTCAGTTTAGGCCGATACGTATTCTTCTACATATTTTTGGTAAAAAAATCGCAATAGGCATTAATTGATTGGTTTGCGCAAAATTTAGAGTGTCTACCAAATAGGGGATAGTTTTATTGCATTATTATTAATATTTTTTTTCTAGTAATGGCGACGATCAGCAATTTTTATCATGACTACGACATTATGGCGGACACATCGGACACTTTTGACACTATTTTGGGACTTGGTTACTGTAAAAATGACACTGGCAGTGAAGGGGTTAACCAGAAGAGGGTGCTGTAGGGTTAAGTGTGCCCTAAGGGAGTGATTCTTACTGTGGGGGGCGTGGCTGTGCGTGTGTCGTCATTGATCGTCGTTCCCTATGACAGGGAACAGACGATCAGTGACAGTCACACTAGGAAGCACGGGGAGAGGTTTGTTTACATTTATCTCTCCCCGTTCCTTCTCTCTGTGATCCGATCGCGGGACACTGGCGGCGATCAGGTCTGCTGTTCCCGCGGGGGCGGTCACGGAGAAGAGGACCGGGTCGTGAGCACGCCGTCGGCGGCGCGCTAGCGACCCATGGCTGGGATCTTAAAGGAGGACGTACATGTACGCCCTTGTGCCCAGTCGTGCCATTTTTTGAAGTATATCGTCGTGCGGCGGTCCTCAAGCAGTTAAAAGACAAAAGTTACCCAAACACATAAAATGATTGTTCGAGGTTCAGCCAGTAGAACATGGATATATCAGCAATCCTAATGAGTGTGTGCCAGGTAATGGCTATGACCATCAGCCTGCTCCATCAGTTATAATGCATTTGTGATTATGGGTCTAATTTACCAAGGAAGTATACTTGCTTGCAGGGATGTCAGTCTTGGGGAGTGCCAAGAAGATACTTACTGTAGTTCCTACTTACTAAAAGTGAGTAAAATATACAATAGTAAACACATGCTATGCAGATTGATTAATGGGAAAAACACATTTTTGTAATTGAAACTGACTAGTTACAAATATTTGTGGGTGGGGTCAGGAGCTTGAAGAAAAGACACACAAAATCAAGGAAAAGGTTAAACAGGTAATGTATTGATAAGTTGGAGGTAAAACAGATAAAGTAAAAAGCAATCTGCAATCACTAGTATTAGTAATATAGATGTAGCAACTGTGGCAGAACACTTGAAGTAACAGTACCAGTCACTCTTGTAGCAGCAAACTCAGCAACACTGACAGTATAGGGGCAGCAATGCTGATATTATAAGTCACAATTATGCTGGTAGTACAACGATATAGCTTTTACACCTCCAAATTTCACACAGGCATAGCCTACAATACTGGTCCAGCATCTGCAGAAGGGGTGGCTGACTGGCAGAGTGATGGCAAAATCAGCACTTTTGGAAGTGATACAATTCCTATGCCGTAATCCAAGATACCGGTATACAGCATTGTCCCTAATCTCTCTCTTCTTGGGTAGGAATCTTTCCCTAAGCTTTATTCACTATCCCTGATATGCATGTTTTTTGTTCCTACTCTAGCCAATTGCAAATGCACACCAATTGCAGCAGGGCAATGATACTTATTATTAATGACCATCCTAAAAATAGCTAATTGCTAAGAGCTAATTTTCTTTGTAGCCATTCCCTGGTTCGCGCTTAGATACTTACAGAATGGCATCAATGCCTTCATCTGGAACCCTTTCAGACCTATAATATCCCCAAACATCCTCTTGAGGCATACAAAGTAGGGGAACATAGGTATACCAAACATTGTGCACTACTACCATGCCTCTCAGTTATTACATCTCATAACTCTCCATCAGACATGGATCAATCTGCTCTGGACCCTCTTAGGCCCCATACTCACGACCAAACATGTCTGCTGAAACTGGTCCGCAGACCAATTTCAGCAGACATGTTCCGTCGTGTGTACAGCCGCGCGGACAGGATTCCAGCAAACAATTGTCTGACAGACCGTTTCTGAGCAGACAACTGTTTCCCGGACTTGCTTTAAAACAGTCCGCTGGAAACCTGTCCGCCCGGACATGTACGGTCGTCTGTACAGACCTACCGTACATGTCCTGCCGCCCGCCATCCCTCGCATGCGTCGAATGACTTCGACGCATGCGTGGAAGCATTTTTAAGGCAGGCCGCCCACGCCGGCGCGTCATTGTCGCGGCGACACCGCGTCATCGACGCGTCGACACCGCGGACATGCCCCGCGTATTGTTTTACGCGCGGACTTCTGTTCGATGGTGTGTATAGCCATCGAACAGAAGTCCCCGGGCAGTCCCCGGCCAGACATGTCCGATGGAAACGGTCTGCAGACCGTTTTCATCGGACATGTCCTGCCGTGAGTACAAGGCCTTAGAGATCTCCTGTAGTTATCATATAACTCTCTGGGTAATCCCATTTCTCAGGCCTTGAGTTTTAAAGCTGAAGTTCAGACAAAAAAAATCCCTACAGCTTTAGTGACATTACTTACTAGTATGGTAGTATGTCCCATGTCAGTGAGACAGCTGGATCCCATGGAAAGCTTCTGTGCTGGAATGCTGATCCTCTTCCTGTTTCTGAAATGTTGGTGGTGCAGAATGAATAGATTCAAGTCATTAGGAAAGAAACAAAGAAATGCAGGTATATATATATTTTTTTTGCCAACAGTCCATGAATGAAACGTAATTTAAAAATGTGGTATTAAGAAAAGTTTTAAGGAGGCTCGATGTCTCCTCATGTCACTTTTGCCCGTGTTTCAGACAGATTATTCTGACCTATCATTTTTTTTGCATGGTGGTTTTCAGTGGTTTATCACAGGGTTTATAATTTTCTGAAACCTATCTCTATTTTTTCTTGATCATGCATCAAAGAGCAAATGAAGTACATTCCCTGATCAAAAATAAAAACACCACCAAACCACTGACTTGTTTTGAGCATATGTGCCTAAACAACAAGTCTATTCTATATTCTGTACTCACAACTTTACAAATGGCCACAATATACCAGACTTAAAACAATCAAATCATGAGGATGAATAGGTGCTGATTGAGGGTAATTTAGTAAGGTATGTTCTATATGTGACTAACACCAAAGTAACAAGACATGTGCACACTGAAATATTTTGTTTCGGAATTTCGTTTTCGTCTGAAAAATACATTTATTTAGTTACTCCCATTGAAGGCTCATTGAAGGCACATGGTGTCTGTCGAATGTTCAAAGAAGATTCGACAGAGCAGCAAAACTGTACAACGCCACAATCGTACATTTCCGGTCGAATGTCCCGCCTACAAGCTAGCTATAGTAGAATTCTAATGTTGTATGACTAGTAATAATTATATTTATTAATTATTATTACTAGTCAACCAACATTAGAATTTTCTATAGCCTATGGGCGGAGTATTTGACCAGAAATGTACGATTGCAGTGTCGTACAGTTTAGCTGCTCCGTTGAATCTTCTTAGAACTTTCGACAGACACCATAAGTCTTCAATGACAGATTTGACGTTTGTATGTTTTTCGATTGCTTTGTCTAATCTTCGTCGTTCATGTTGAATTGTCAAGTTAGTTCTAGCTATTTTACTGCTCCTCCTCTTTGGTTACAATCAGCCAATAACATTCATCATCATCATTATTTTTATTTTACTTCCCCAGTCCAATTCCAGCAGCGATCTTTTCTCTCTATAATGTCAAATCTTTTCTCTCTATAATGTCAAATCTTTTCTCTCTATAATGTCAAATTTTTTCTCTCTACAATGTCGAATCTTTTCTCTCTATAATGTTGAATCTTTTCTCTCTATGTAGAATATTCTTGGACTAATAGAATTAAGGTTTAGCACATTCGACCACAGGTTTGATAGACACAGATTATTATTGTCAGTGTCATGTCGAATCTCCTATCTATATCGAACTGTTGTTGCAACGAAAACAAAAATAAAGCATTTGTTTATGTAGGATCTTTCGGTTTTCGTATTCTGTGCATTTGTTTTCGTTTGTTAAAACGATAACGAAAATGCCTGAAATTCTGACGAAAATGCATTCGGACGAAAATGAATGCACATGTCTAGAAGTACGGTAACACATAAAGTAATGATGAGATTGAATCTCTAGGTATTCTGGCAGATGTTTCCATGGCTATGATGCCATTGGAGACATGATGCATATTTGGAGAACCTGCCCATTTGCTGAGGTTTTTTAGACAAAGTTACATTTTGCCAACCTAAATCAATATTTTATAGATATGTCCCTAAGAACCCATGGCCCTCTTTTATGCCTCCATCAAATCCCTAACTAATTCACAAAAAACATTAACACATCATATTTTCCATATAAGAAACTATCTAGAAACTGGAAGCAGCAACTCCTTCCATTCCTGAAACTCAAACAGAAGATTAATATTATAATGGTTAATTAACATGTATCTAGTCTTTAAGGGGACAAGCAAAAGATGTGTGTACAACCATGGGAACCCTGGATACAGCTGTACCACATGAAGATAGATATGACTGGGTTTTTAACGTTTTTGATTTGGAGTAGGGTTGGCCTGGTCGGAGAGTGGTCCTAAGTTTAAACTGACCTCCTCATCATTCCCTAATATTGTGCAAAGCAGAACCTATTTCCTTCTTTTTTTTCTTGCTCTATAGTCATTGCATTCTATAACCTTTTCTTACTGGCCATCTCATATACTTCTTTTGCTTGTTATGTTCTCCAAAACGTGTAGTTCAAAACTTTTAGGATGAAGTTTCCAAATGTTTCCTTATAAGTTTTCTAACTTGGATACATATGAAATGAGATATCGTCAGATGAAACCTTGGCTTTTTTCGATTCTCTGTTGACTCTTCAGTGTTTTATACTGGTTTGACAGCTATACATCTGATATTTGTCAAAGACTGTAAATGTCAATTGAAAATGCATTGTAATATATAATAGCATTGCCATGCCAGCCTACAGACATACTTGCAATTGAAATTCAATAAAAAAAAAATTAACAAAGTAAAAAATACTTGTTAGTAAGTTCATAAAATTTTCCACTTTCAAATGAACCATTGTAATAGCAATACACCTATAGAAAACAATGCTATATTCAGAAAGAAAAGTTGGAACTTAAACAATGTGTAAAGTCAGCATCTTTTTCTTAAATTTTTTAGGTAAGAATAAAAGTGTTAAAGCCCCTGTCAGGTTTTTATTTCTGTTTCCAATGGGGAAGATTCAGCCTCTCCCTAATTGTCCTGGGGACCATTGTTTCTGGTGGAGAAAGTAATGGGAAATCCATCTTTTTTGAGTTGATACAAAACCAAGAGGTGAGACAAGATTTTCCAATAGAGACTTCCTTCCTTCTTTTTACTTCCTGTTATACTTATAAGGTAATGAAAAAAATCTCTGACAGGCAAAAAAAAAACAGGAACACTTCTTATAACATCCAAAAAAAAAAAAAAAATATTATATGGGGACACTCTTCTAAGGCCCCGTACTCACGACCAAACATGTCTGCTGAAACTGGTCCGCAGGCGTGGAAGCATTTTAAAGGCAGGCCGCCCACGTCGCCGCGTCATTGTCGCGGCGACACCGCGTCATTGTCGCGGCGACACCGCGGACACGCCCCGCGTATTGTTTACGCGCGGACTTCTGTTCGATGGTGTGTATAGCCATCGAACAGAAGTCCCCGGGCAGTCCCCGGGCAGACATGTCCGATGAAAACGGTCCGCGGACCGGTTTCATCGGACATGTTTGCTCGTTAGTACTCGGCCTTAGGGGGTCTGAACCATGGGTCCATGTCTGAATGGACACACAGAGCTGTGGCTCAGCTGAGGTAATCCCAGAGCAAGCTGCTTGCTGTGGGGGCACTCGACAGGAGGAAGTAGCCAGGAGCACCAACAAAGGACCCGAGAAGAGGAAGATCTGGGCTGCTCTGTGCAAAACCAATGCACAGACCAGGTAAGTATAACATGTTTGTTATTTAAAAAAGGAATGAGACTTTAGTATTACTTTAAGTGTGAAATGAGCTTACTCAAGAGATGTCTCAAATAACCACAAAAGATTCAAATATGTCTTGAGAAGACAATGACACAGTTTGGATATGTTCATTTTCCAAAATGAGTATTGACAGTCCACATACATTGATTGGTTTAAATGATTTGCTGCTTTATTTAGATAACATTTCTTTGTGTCTTCTTCAACATATAGGGTCCTTACCTATGCATCCTCCTTAATTTATACTGTAATCTGTAACAGCATTCTGCATACTATGCACACATAGCTTATACTTGTGATACTCTCTTTTCTTATGGAAAAATAAATGCCAGTTATTGAAAAAAAGTTCTGGTTTTACATACACTTAATTAGTCTTCATAAGGCAGATGTATGGCAGACCTTTGCCTGTCTACAAAGATACCTTTTCAATAAGCGAAGAAAAAGTACAACCATTATGTCCTTATGCAACAACCCGTAAAAAAATATTATATTTACATTTTTGATACTTGAAATTAATTAGGATTTGGTTGTTGTGAGTTTCTACCCACTTTTTTTTTGTATTACCTTCTTGGAACCTAGGCCTTTGCAAAAAAAAAAATACTTCACATAGGAAATACAAGAATTATCTGTCATTAAAAACTTTGCAATTGACTTCATTTCTGCACAGATGGTTATAGATAACTGAATATATACAGACATATTATCTGCCTCTATCTTCCCATCTTTCCTGCCAGTGATTCCTCTCTCTCTCTCTTTTAATTCTTCTGACTTACTTTCTACTTTGGGACAAGCTCTGTTTAAAGTCCTTTCTCCTTCCAGAGCACACACAGTCACGGCTGGCTTAGCTCTGCCTAATTAAATAGCTTTAGAATAATGGTATTTTATAATGATAGCTTTATAAAAACCCTCAGCGGCTCTATGTTTAAGCAGAAAGAGAGAAGCATCCCTCCCCCAGGGAAATCACAGCAGGAGCTTCTACATCTCAGGCCAACTGCTTCGTTATGTAAGGTGGCATAATTGTTACAGGTTTTATTAGAATTCAAATGTTGCACTAGCCCTATTGTGTCCTTAGGTGACAGTTATTTCATTTTCAGCCATTACCAAAAATGGTACCTTTCAAGGTCAATTAGAACTGTCCAATCTGGCTTCATGTATCTGAGTAATTGATAGGGTCTACATGGCATAAGCTAAACACAGAAAGTTTTGCAGATTACAAAATATGGTATGTGTAGAGCGGTGTGTTAGTGATAGGCAAAGCAGTGTATGCTTTTTGAAAATGGAGAGCAGTGTGGCCTTTGTAATATACACTATCATGCTTCCAACATAGAGATCCTGTTATTCCTGTTGACTTGGTTTTGGGCTTCCCCTAGTCACCAAAGTCATATTAGTGAATGGACTTGTTTATTCGTGTTTTTTTACCTCTATGGGGCCTCTATACCTATGAAACCTCTCTACAGGAAAAAAGGAGCATCATGGGAAGTACACGCTCCATTTTGAAAAGCATATGCAAATGAAGTGCATCTGTAGAAGCCCAACCACCATGTTTCAGTGCACATGGAGAAACAAACACCTATTTTGCCACTTCCTGGCAGCATCACTGTTGAGCGTTGGACCTGCACCAACTCTGTGTATAGTATTATATGTATTTTGAATACATTACCTTATTTCTCCCACATTTCATCCCATTCTGTTTTCTCAATAAAACTTCAAGATTTGTACATATGGTTTGATTTTATTGAAGGATAACAGGATTTATCTGCATGACAATTAGCACAAATGCCACCTGGTAATCTTTGGCAAGGACAGAATAGTGAAATGGCTGCAAGTGGGATACAGGGCAGTGACCACACAAAGGCCTGCTTCCCTGTAAGTGCAGACAGTCTCTACACTGTCAAACACCTCCACCAAGCAACATTTCTGGCATCTTCATACAAGACAAGGTCTCTAGTTTTTGTTTTTTTCTAAACTTTCATCAACAAGAAAAGCTTTCAACGTTGCCTGTGTAAAAGCTGAAGCAGCAAAGTACAGGCAGCCTATTCTAAACAAGAAATGTCAATCAAAAAGTGAAAATATAATTAAAGTCTGAGAAAGCACAGTTCGAGGCTGAGGAAATCCAGAAAGGACCTGAAAAAACACAGCATGAGGCATCTCAAGAAATGCAAAAAGCCTTCCTAGAAGCAAGCAGAGATAGAGAAGAAGCTACTGTAGAGTGAAGATAGACCCCCCCCCCCCAGCCCCCATGACAATGAACACAATGAATGTGGTAATAATGTCCAATAACTAAACCCCAAGATTCCCTACAATGCACTTTAGACTACTGCTATCAACACTCAAAACCAAGCAGCCACAAAGACTATGCTGAGGAGATGAACCAAAGATGCTACACGGCACCACTGCAAGTTAGCAACAAGACTTAGGTCTGCAAACAACAGAACTCAAATCAAAATGACACCACACAAAATGAGCTTAACACACACAATGGGCCTGATTTACCAAGCCTTTACTCCATGACTCATGGAGTAAAAGCAGGAGTAGCAGCCGTTTGGCCATTTACTAAAGAAATACGCTGCTAGTGCAGTGTATTTCCCTAGTTACTAATGTGCTCCGTGCGCCCAGGAGAGGGTGCATTGTGCACCAGTACAGACCTGGCGCACGGCACATTAAACTGTAAATTGCGGGGGTTTGGGCGGGAGTTTATTAGGGGGGGAGGTGGGGGGATGCAGGGGAAGTGAAGTGACATGTGTTTTAAAGTGTTTGGCGGGCCGAATTGAAAGGGAAAGTGTTTTTTGAAAACAGATCCCCGTACGCTTGCACAGTGCGCCTGAACCTCGGGAGGTTCATTTGCATACTGGGCATGCGCAGAGAGAAAAGTCAGGGATTCCCGTGCGCCTTGTCAGTACGCCGTGAAAATCTTGGTAAATACCAAGCGGCGTACCCGTGATTGCGCTGCGTGACGCGGCGCACGGGAATCTCCGAGCTGTTTTCAGCCCTGAAGGGGAACTCGGCGCCAAATTTCAAACTTGAAATCGGCGCGGGACCCCCTTCAGGGCTACATTAGGCTCTTAGGCTTGGTCCGGAACGTGAGGGGTTAAACCCGCGCCGATTCGGCGCGGGGGTCCCCCCCAGATCCAAACCAAGCCCTCATCCCAAGCATGCAGTCTGGCCCGGACAGGAATGGGGGAGGGGACGAGCGAGCGGCCCCCCCCTCCTGAGCCGTACCAGACCGCATGCCCTCAACATGGGGGAGTGTGTGCTGTGGGGGAGGGGGGCACTGCCCCCCCACCCCACAGCACTCTTGCCCCCATGTCGATAGGGACAAGAGCCTCTTCCCGACAACCCTTGCCATTGGTTGTCGGGGTATGCGGGCGGGGCTAATCGGAATCTGCGAGCTCCCTTTAATAATGGGGCCCCCAGATTTCCCGGCCCCCCACCCTATGTGAATGAGTATGGGGTACATCGTACCTCTACCCATTCACATGGGGGAAATGTAAAGTAAAATAAAACACCACACAGAATAAAATATTTTATTAATCTGCTCCGGAGCCCCCCCTTTCTTCTTTAGCTCTCTTAGAAGGGGGGGTTTCTTCTCTCCCGATCTTCCGCCGGGACCCTGGGCTTCGGTGATTTCTGCCGGGGGAGGGCGCCATCCCTCGGTCCTCTCCGGAGCCTTCCGCCGGATGCCCCCACCCCATTTAAGCTCTTTTTCATTAGGGAGGGGCATCCGGACTTCGGGGTCTTCTGCCGGGGGATGGCGCCTATCCCCCGGTCTTTCCGGTGCCTTCCGCCAGGGTTCCGGTCTTCCTGGTCTTCTGCCGGGGGTGCGCCAACTCCCCGGTCTTTTCTCTTCTGTCTTCTCTGCTCCCTCTTCTGCCTGGCTCCCCCGCGGAGCCAGGGCTTTCTTCCGTCTTCTTTCTTCTCTCTTCCTTCTTCTGCCTGTCTCCTCCGGGAGCACAGGGCTTGTCTCCGCTGTCTTCTTCCTTCTCTTCCATTGGATGTTGACACGACGAGGTTCCGCGCTGGAATGCCGTCTGAGCAGTGGGCATGGACTTATATAGGGCAATGCCACCATGTGACCTCAACCCATGTGACATCACATTCCCATCATGCCCAGGGAATGTGATGTCACATGGGTTGAGGTCACATGGTGGCATTACCCTATATAAGTCCATGCCCGCCACTGACA
Organism: Rana temporaria; assembly: GCF_905171775.1. NCBI lineage: Eukaryota > Metazoa > Chordata > Amphibia > Anura > Ranidae > Rana > Rana temporaria. Next base: position 120,285,399 of record NC_053495.1, read on the forward strand.
CGGCGTGTCAGCGCGGAACCACGTCGTGTCAACATCGAATGGAAGAGAAGGAAGAAGACAGCGGAGACAAGCCCTGTGCTCCCGGAGGAGACAGGCAGAAGAAGGAAGAGAGAAGAAAGAAGACGGAAGAAAGCCCTGGCTCCGCGGGGGAGCCAGGCAGAAGAGGGAGCAGAGAAGACAGAAGAGAAAAGACCGGGGAGTTGGCGCACCCCCGGCAGAAGACCAGGAAGACCGGAACCCTGGCGGAAGGCACCGGAAAGACCGGGGGATAGGCGCCATCCCCCGGCAGAAGACCCCGAAGTCCGGATGCCCCTCCCTAATGAAAAAGAGCTTAAATGGGGTGGGGGCATCCGGCGGAAGGCTCCGGAGAGGACCGAGGGATGGCGCCCTCCCCCGGCAGAAATCACCGAAGCCCAGGGTCCCGGCGGAAGATCGGGAGAGAAGAAACCCCCCCTTCTAAGAGAGCTAAAGAAGAAAGGGGGGGCTCCGGAGCAGATTAATAAAATATTTTATTCTGTGTGGTGTGTTTTTGTTACTTTACATTTCCCCCATGTGAATGGGTAGAGGTACGATGTACCCCATACTCATTCACATAGGGTGGGGGGCCGGAATCTGGGGACCCCTTTATTAAAGGGGTCTCTCAGATTCTGATAAGCTCTCCGCCCGCATACCCCGACAACCAACGGCAAGGGTTGTCGGGAAGAGGCTCTTGTCCCTATCGACATGGGGGCAAGAGTGCTTTGGGGTGGGGGGGCAGTGCCCCCCTCCCCCACAGCACACACTCCCCCATGTTGAGGGCATGTGGTCTGGTATGGCTCAGGAGGGAGGGGGGCGCTCGCTCGTCCCCACCCCCATTCCTGTCTGACCAGACTGCGTGCCTGGGATAAGTGCTTGGTTTGGATCTTGGGGGGGACCCCACGCTATTTTTTTTTGCACGGGTTTAACCCCTTATGTTCCAGACCAAGCCTAAGAGCCTGGTATGCACCTGGAGGGAACCCACCTTATTTTTTTTTGGGGGGGTCTGGAGTTCCCCTTCATGAACAGCGATCTGTCATTTACACATGTCAGTCCCCCCCCCCTACAGTTAGAACACACCCAGGGAACATATTTAACCCCTCCCTTGCACCTAGTGTTAACCCCTTCCCTGCCAGTGGCATTTTTTGAGTAAGCAATGCATTTTTTACAGCACTGATCGCTAGAAAAATGCCAATGGTTCCAAAAAAGTGTTCGATGTGTCCGCCATAATGTCGCAGTACCGATAAAAATCGCTGATCGCCCCAATAACTAGTTAAAACAACCAAAAAAAACAATTTGTAGACGCTATAACTTTTGCAAAAACCAAACACTAAACGCTATTTGCGATTTTTTGGAACCAAAAAGATGTAGAATACGTATCGGCCTAAACTGAGGGTTTTTTTAGTTTTTTCAATATATATTTTTGGGGATATTTATTATAGCAAAAAGTAAAACTAATTTTTACATATGTGGGCGGGACTTACGCAAGTCCCGCCCACATATATAAACATCGTTCAAACCACACATGTGAGGTATTGACGCGTGCGTTAGAGCGAGAGCAATACTTTTACCACTAGACCTTCTTTGTAACTATAAACTGGTAACCTGGAAAAAAAAGAAAAAGGTCGCCTATGGGGATATTCACGGAATTCATTTTGGCCCCATTGCAGGAGTGTTTCCAATAGTAAAGCGTGACATGTAAGGTATCTATTTACTCGGTGTAACATCATCTTTCACATTATCCCCAAAAATTGGGCTCACTTTTGTGTTTTGTTAATTTTTAACCACTTGAGCCCGGACCATATTTCTGGTCAATGACCGGGCAAGTTTTTGTGATTCGGCACGGCGTCGCTTTAACTGACAATTGCGCAGTCGTGCGACGTGGCTCCCAAACAAAATTGGCAACTTTTTTTTCACACAAATAGATTATTAAATGTGCGTGTTTACTTCTGTCTTTAACACCTCCCCTTCAGGCTGGAAAGCATCAGATCAGGGGAAACCAAAAAAAAAAAGCTCTCATTCCATTGCAGCTTGGTTCCTACATGTGTGATGAACTGAGCATGCTCAAACACTTAGAAAAAAAATATCCTTTCTTTTTAAAAGGTGAAAAACACTCATTGGATGCTCATAGAGCGTGGTTTGGATTAATTGCAGGTGTGCCCAATTACAAGCTCACCCAAACTAGAGACTGCAATTTGGTCATGTGATTTCAATTGCTTCATTACTAGCACTGTTATAAAAAGCTTGGATCGATCAGTCCTCAGCTGCCCTCAGAAGGGGCAGGCTGGCAGAAATGCTGTTGCTAAACACAAATGTGGTTTGTTGCATGGGTTTTGTTTTATTTTGCCAATGGTTTTGGTTTATTTTTAAATGATGTTCACTTTGATGTATTTGTCTATGTGGCCTTATTTTATGAAAAATGTGTAAAGCTATGGTTATTTAGAATTTTGAAATGTATTTTTGTTTGTTTGTCTTTTTTTGCTTTCCTTGTTTTGTTGACCAATAAAAATTACTTTAAAATTGTTAAGTTTGTCTTTTGTTACTTTTTCATGCTACATATGTTGACAGCTGCAGCTGAACTAGGTTTGGGCCTAACAAATTATGTGTGATTTTTGTCTAAGCTTCTTTCCTGGTGTGTAATCATGAAATGTTTGCCATGTTTATTCTCCCTGACTTTAAAGACAAAAACTGGTAAGTATTTTATTTATTCTGCAGTGGTCCTCAGCCCTCAAGTACCCCCGACAGGACATGTTTTGGGGATTTCTCTTATCAAGAATTGCTGTCCAGACTGTATTTTAAAGCACATGTGCAAGATGAAGGAAAACCTGCAAACATGGCCTGTGGGGGGGGGGTTTGCTATTGGTGGACAGGCTTGACGTGCTGATTTACAGCACTGTGCTTAAATCTAGCGCAAGGCAATCCTATTCAAATTGTGGGTGTTTGAGGGAAGCCAAGTGAGTGTTAGAACCCCTGCTTTGTGTTTTTTTATTTTTGTGTTGAGCTTTGTGTCCCTTTTCTTAAAATTGGCTTCACTTCCTGTCACACAGCTGAACAGGAAGTGAGGTTAAAACCCTACCAGTGTCATTTCTTGGGGACACAGGTCAATCTAACTAGTGTCCCCATTAAGCAAATTGCACTCCAGCACTGCTGTGTACACCCCAAATCATGGGTCTTCAAACTACGGCCCTCCAGTTGTTCAGGAACTACAATTCCCATCATGCCTAGTCATGTCTGTGAATGTCAGTGCATTACAAGGCCTCATGGGATGTGTAGTTCTAAAACAGCTGGAGGGCCGTAGTTTGAGGATCCCTGCCCCAAATGATTATTTAGTTTGGGGTTTAGTAAAGGCAAAGCCACTCTGCAGTACAAGCATAGTTGCTGAAAATCAGAGAGGAAGCACTGATGGTTTTAACATCCAATCCTGTAGAAGCAAAGTTGTTTTGTTTTCTTTCTTCCTTGCTTTGCACTTGTAGTGCAAAGTGGATTTGCCTTTAGTCAATGGACCCCAAAGTCCAAGATCCCTAATAATTTGGGGTGTACACAGCAAAATGCTAGAGTGCAATTTACATAATGGGAAACTATTTAGCTTGATCTCTGTGTCCCCAAGAAAAGATTTTAGTAAGGTTTTACCCTCACTTCCTGTTTGGCTATGTGACAGGAAGTGAATGAATTAGAAAGGGTGAAGACACCTCACAAATGTTGTCACTATCAGGGGTGCAGACATCCCCAAAAAATGAGCAGATAATACTTATTTGCAAATTAATAACGCACACATTCCTACATATTAGCAACGCTCTATCCTGGCCTATTGGCATGGTTATATTTTTTGGGGCTCTCAATAAAACTCTATGAAATTTGTGCTTAAACTAGAACCAGGGGTGGACTGACAACTCATGTGGCCCCTGGGCAATAGAAGATTATGGGGCCCCTCTGGCTTACAGATGACCACCACGCCAGGAGGTAGTGCAGAGGCGGGCAGCTAAAATCTTGGGATATTCACATTAAAAGCATGTCATTTTCGGACATATCAGGGACAGATCTAAAAAAAACACAGATTTTTACATACTGTCCCTGGTTTTACTGAGCCTGGCAACCCGGATGGGGCCCCCTAGTGGCATGGGGCCCTTGGGCAGTGCCCGAGTGACTCAATGGTCAGTCCGCCCCTGACAAGAACTATAATCAACAAGTTTTATTTTCTTTAATTTTGGATAGAGTGAGGGAGTGTTATAGGCCCTGTCAGTTTATTTTGTATTATCTGTGTCCAATTGGGGAGATTTGCCTTCACTTCCTGCCCCATAGCCAAACAGGGAGTGAGAGAAAAACTATGCAAATTAACCACTTCCCGCCCAGCCTATGGCCGATTTACGTCCGGGAAGTGGTTACACAATCCTGACAGGATGTCCTGCAGGATTTCATGCCGCACGCGCCTGTGGGGGCACGCAGTGCGGCGATCGGTGATGCGGGGTGTCAGTCTGATCTCAGTAAAGAGTCTCTCATGGAGACGGAGACTCTTTACCACGTGATCAGCCGTGTCCAATCACGGCTGATCACGATGTAAACAGGAAGAGCCATCGATGGCTCTTCCTCACTCGCGTCTGACAGACGCGAGTATAGGAGAGCCGATCGGCGGCTCTCCTGACAGGGGGCGTTCGCGCTGATTGTTTATCAGCGCAGCCCCCCCTCGGATCACCACACTGGACCACCAGGGATGCCCACCCTGGACCACCAGGGTGTGCAAAAACAAAAAAAATATAGAACAAAAAAACAAAAAGCAATAAAAAATAAGAAAAAAGATGCCAATCAGTGCCCACAAATGGGCACTGACTGGGAAAATCAGTGCCACCCCACAGTGTCCATCAGTGCCACCCCACAGTGCCCATCCATGCACAGTGCCCACCTATCAGTGCCCACCTGTGCCACCCATAAGTATCCATCAGTGCCACCCATAAGTGCTGCCCATCTGTGCCGCCCATGAGTGCCCATCAGTGCCGCCTATGAGTGCCCATCAGTGCCGCATAGCAGCGCCGCCAATCAATGCCACCTCATCTGTGCCGTCAGTACTACCTCATCGATGTCCATCAGTGCCATCTCATCGGTGCCCATCAGTGCCGCCATATCAGTGCCCGTAATTGAAAGAGAAAAACTTATTTACAAAAAAATTAACCTAAAAAAATAAAAACTTTTTTTTGTTTCAAAATTTGCAGTCTTTTTTTAGTTGTTGCGCAAAAAAAAAAAACGCAGAGGTGATCAAATAACAACAAAAGAAAGCTCTATTTGTGGGGGAAAAAGGACGCCAATTTTGTTTGGGTACAGTGTTGTATGACCGCGCAATTGCCATTCAAAGTGCGACAGTGTTGAAAGCTGAAAATTGGCTTGGCGGGAAGGTGCGTAAGTGCCTGGTATGGAAGTGGTTAAGGGAATCCAGTGCCCCCCCAGAACTAGTGTGTGGGTCCCCTGAAAATTACTGGGCGGGGTTATACAAAAACAGGGTGTGATCTTGACAGGAAGGGGTGGGTCATTTTTCTATTAGGAGGTGCAGATATGTAGTCAGGCCTAGGGCAGAACCAAACCTAAATATACTACTGCATATTAGGGCTTATTTAGACCGGAACCGATTTACAGCGTGTTTTTATATTGTGGGAGGAAACCCACGCAGGCACAGGGAGAACATGCAAACTCCATGCAGATGCTGTCACGGGCGGGATTCGAACCAACGACTCTTTTGCTGCTAGGTCAAAGTGCTATACACTACACCACTGTGGTGAACGAACACGATTGCAGCTGAAAGCATGAGAACTTTTATTTTTTTTTTCAATACCATGCTTTCCAGCCTTATTGACCCCGCCTCTCTCCATAAAGAGGACCTGTCACACACTAGTCCTATTACAAGGGATGTTTACATTCCTTGTAATAGGAAGAAAACTGATCATTTTTTTTTATTTTTTTATTTCAGTGTAAAACATTATAAAACTAAATAAAAATAAATAAGAAAACCCCCAAAAAAATTTTTAAAGCGCCCCGTCCCGACGAGCTCGCGCACAGAAGCAAACGCATACGCGAGTAGCGCCCGCATATGAAAACGGTATTCAAACCACACAAGTGAGGTATCGCCGCGATCGTTAGAGTGAGAGCAATAATTCTAGCCCTAGACCTACTCTGCAACTCAAAAAATGCAACCTGTAGAATTTTTTAAACGTCGCCTATCGAGATTTTTAAAGGGTAAAAGTTTGATGCCATGCCACGAGCGGGCGCAATTTTTAAGCGTGACATGTTGCGTATCATTTTACTCGGCGTAACATTATCTTTCACAATATATAAAAAAATTGGGCAAAATGTATTGTTGTCTTATTTTTTAATTCAAAAAAGTGATTTTTATCCAAAAAAAGTGCGCTTGTAAGACCGCTGCGCAAATACGGTGTGACAAAAAGTATTGCAATGACTGCCATTTTATTCCCTAGGATGTCTGCTAAAAAAAAATATATAATGTTTGGGGGTTCTGATTAATTTTCTAGCCAAAAAATTGTGATTTTCACATGAAGGAGAGAAGTGCCAGAATTAACCCGGTGGGCAAGTGGTTAAAGTACTCATGGCTATAAAGAATAGAGTCATTGCTCATTAAAAAAAAAAAAAAAAAAAGGGGGTCCCTCCAAATTAAATTACCAGGCCCTTCAGGTCTGGAATGGATATTAAGGGGAACCCCGCCGTAAAAACCCCCCCAAAAAATGGCGTGGGGTCCCCCCAAATATCCATACCAGACCCTTCAGGTCTGGTGTGGATTTTAAGGGGAACTCCACCCCAAATTGAAAAAAAAAATGGCGTGGAGTCCCCCTAAAAATCCACACCAGACCCTTATCCGAGCACGTTGACCTGGCCGGCCGCAGAAAAGAGGGGGGGACAGAGTGCGGCCCCCCCTCTCTCCTGAACCGCACCAGGCCACATGCCCTCAACATGGGGAGGATGTCCCCATGTTGATGGGGACAAGGGTCTCATCCCCACAACCCTTGCCCGGTGGTTGTGGGGGTATGCGGGCGGGAGGTTTATCAGAATCTGGAAGACCCCTTTAACAAAGGGGACCCCCAGATCCTGACCCCCCCCCTGTGTGAAATGGTAATGGGGTACATTGTACCTCTACCATTTCACCCCAAAAAAAATGTCAAAGTGTTAAAAATGACAGTAGCCGGTTTTTGACAAATCTTTTAATAAAATCTTCTTTTCTTCTTTCCTTCGGGTTTCTTCCGCTGCTTCTTTCTTCTCGTTCACATCTTGCCCGACGTGTTCTTCTATCTTCTCCGTCCGTCCTTCAGCCTTCTGGTCCCGCATCTTGCCCGTTGTCTTGTCCTGTCTCCTCCTCGTCCGCATCTTGGGTCTTCTGCGGTGTTCTTCTAGTCCCCGGACCCAGCGTTTGAATTTGATTTGGCCGCCGTTTTCCCGCTCCTGGGACCCGCCCCCCTCTGACGCCACAAGTAAACTCCTTAGAAGGTCATGTGCGTCAGAGGGGGGCGGGGTCGCAGAGCGTCACACAGCGGGGGAATTCAATTTCAATCGCGCCGCCCGGAGAAGAAGTTCCCGCCGTGTCACACTCATGTGACCCCGCCCCCCTCTGACGCCACAAGTAAACTCCTTAGAAGGTCATGTGCGTCAGAGGGGGGCGGGGTCACATGAGTGTGACACGGCGGGAACTTCTTCTCCGGGCGGCGCGATTGAAATTGAATTCCCCCGCTGTGTGACGCTCTGCGACCCCGCCCCCCTCTGACGCACATGACCTTCTAAGGAGTTTACTTGTGGCGTCAGAGGGGGGCGGGTCCCAGGAGCGGGAAAACGGCGGCCAAATCAAATTCAAACGCTGGGTCCGGGGACTAGAAGAACACCGCAGAAGACCCAAGATGCGGACGAGGAGGCGGACGGAGAAGAAGACAGGACAAGACAACGGGCAAGATGCGGGACCAGAAGGCTGAAGGACGGACGGAGAAGATAGAAGAACACGTCGGGCAAGATGTGAACGAGAAGAAAGAAGCAGCGGAAGAAACCCGAAGGAAAGAAGAAAAGAAGATTTTATTAAAAGATTTGTCAAAAACCGGCTACTGTCATTTTTAACACTTTGACATTTTTTTTGGGGTGAAATGGTAGAGGTACAATGTACCCCATTACCATTTCACACAGGGGGGGGGTCAGGATCTGGGGGTCCCCTTTGTTAAAGGGGTCTTCCAGATTCTGATAAACCTCCCGCCCGCATACCCCCACAACCACCGGGCAAGGGTTGTGGGGATGAGACCCTTGTCCCCATCAACATGGGGACATCCTCCCCATGTTGAGGGCATGTGGCCTGGTGCGGTTCAGGAGAGAGGGGGGGCCGCACTCTGTCCCCCCCTCTTTTCTGCGGCCGGCCAGGTCAACGTGCTCGGATAAGGGTCTGGTGTGGATTTTTAGGGGGACTCCACGCCATTTTTTTTTTCAATTTGGGGTGGAGTTCCCCTTAAAATCCACACCAGACCTGAAGGGTCTGGAATGGATATTTGCCGGGAACCGCACGTCTTTTTTTTTTTTGGTTTTTACGGCGGGGTTCCCCTTAATATCCATTCCAGACCTGAAGGGCCTGGTAATTTAATTTGGGGGAACCCCTACACATTTTTTTGTTTGTTTTATGAATGAATCCCTTTAGAATTGTCAGAGCCGACAATTCATTATAGCCGCGTGTGAATTTTTAAATGACTTTTTTCCTTCTGAATGTCACTTTGTGCAGGGGGAGTTCTAAGTGCGGGAAAAATGCGCTATTTCACATGCTGACATTACACCCCCCCTAGGTACGAAATTTAAAGGAATATTTCACTTTTATTGTTTCACTTTAAGAATTATTAATTTCACTGCTCCCGAAAAAACGGCCGTTTTAAAAAATAAAAAAAGCATTGATACATGTTCCCTGGGGCAGGACTGAGGTCCCCAAACACTTTTTAGGACAAAACTTGCAGATTAGCCTTTAAAATGAACACTTTTGATTTCTCCCATAGACTTCTATAGGGAGTTCGGCGCGGCTTTACATATTAGTTTCAATGCGCCGGCTGCTACGCTGGTTTATGCGCCCAATTAAGCCTCCACCCGGAGTACTAATTAACGCATGAACCAGCGCAGCGCACAGAGCATAGTAAATCAGGCCCAATATACCTAAGCAAATTATCTTCAAGGATCATCCGTCATACAAGAGTGGTAGGACATAGACCTTCTTAAACCAGAGTATCTATAAAGGTATGATAACACACCAACTAGCAATGCAGCATAGTCAACAATAACCAAAGGGCGATTGATTCTGCCACATTATTTGCACTGTACCTAAAGAACTATTTTTTTTTTAACAATAATCCTGAAGACTACAGAGCCTGAGGGCCTTTCTTCCAAAATGCAATTAAAGACATAGGGGCAGATCCACAGACAGAGTACGCCGGCGTATCTACTGATACACCGGCGTACTTTCAAATTACCCGCGTTGTATCTTTGGTTTGAATCCTCAAACCATGATACGACGGCATCTGGGTTAGATCCGACAGGTGTACGTCCTCGTACGCCTTTCCGATCTAAGATGCAATACTTCGGCGTCCGCTGGGTAGCGCTCACGTCGTTTTCCCGCGTCGGGTATGCAAATTAGCTATTTCCGTCGATCCACGAACGTACGAGCGGACGGTGCATTTTTTTATGGCGTCTCTGGTCGGCTTTTTCCGGCATATAGTTAAAGCTGGTATTTTGCGGCATATAGTTAGACTTGCCAAGTTAAGTATGGCCGTTGTTCCCGCGTCAAAATTTTTTTTTTTTTTTTTTGCGTAAGTCGTCCGTGAATCAGGATGGACGTAATTCACGTCTAAGTTAAAAAAATTATGTCGTTGCGACGTCATTTAGCGCAATGCACAGCGGGAAATTTAGAAATGGAGCATGCGCAGTTAATTTGGCGCGGGGACACGCTTCATTTAAATGAAACACGCCCCCTAATCGCCGATTTGAATTCCGCCACCAGAGATACACTACGCCGCCGTAACTTACGGCGCAAAATCTTTAAGGATTCGAAATTACGCCAGGTAAGGTACGGTGGCGTAGCGTATCTCTGATACGCTGCGCCAATATATTTCTATGTGGATCTGGCCCATAGGGTTGTCATACAGTGAAGAAATAGACCTCATAAATCAAATATTATAGAAATTGTTCTGCTGAGCATGCAAAATAATGAAGAACAATCATCATTAACTACACAGAGACTGGCCTAAAAATTATCTGGGAAGAACTTGATAAGTGTTATGGTTCAGCAGACACTATAGAAAGTGCACTATAACAAGGCAAATCAGAAAATTAGGGAACTAAGTGACTCGCTAATGGAGCTCCAGGTAGCCACATCTGAAGGGTATTTACAAGGACTCCCGGCGAAAAAAAAAAAAACATGTTCTCTTTTTTTCCCTGCAGTTTTCCTGTTGGGAAAACTGCGATGGAGCATACACATGGCAGGGATTCCTGGTCAAAAGCTCTCCTGGCAGTTTTCCTGCCGGGAAAACCGATAGTGTGTACAAGGCATTCAAGGTTTATGTTTAGGTGCACTGTTTAAGTGTCTCTGCCTTTCTGTTTCCTCATCAACTAATCAACTGACCTGCTCTATGATAAAGTCATCCGTTTTTGTCAAATCAGACAGTAATTGGAAAAAACTACATGAGTTCCCCCCTTAGTCCATTACCAGGCCCTTTGGGTCTGGTATGACTATTAAGGGGAACCCCAAACCAAAATTAAAAAAAAAAATGTGTGGGGGCAACCCCAAATTCCATATCAAGCCATTAAGGTCTGGTATAGATTTTAAGAGGAACCCCTGCACCAAAAAAAAAATGGCGTGGGGTTCCCCCCAAAAATCCATACCAAACCCTTATCCGAGCACGCAACCTGGCAGGCTGAAGGAAAAAAAGGGGGGGTGAGAGAGCGCCCCCTCCTGAACTGTACCAGGCCACATGCCCTCAACATGGGGAGTGTCACGTACCTGGTAGGAGTCTGATATGATGAGGTTGGCCTTCCTTGTATCTCCTATCCAAGCCCCACTGAAAGTGGAACAGATGGTGGCTAAGGACAGGAGGAACATGAGTGCCTGAGAATGTTGCTTGCAGAACTTGCAGTGGGAGTTGTAGGCTCGGTGGCACCAGCAGGATAGCAAGTGAAGAAATGGAATGGAACTCAGAAGATCAGCGGATGTTAAAGAGGAACTCCAACCAACTTGCAGATTCAGGCTTGGAGGCTTGTCAGTACTCCCTGTGGTCAGGAGACAGGAGAGCACTGGACCCAAGGGAGCTGAGGTGATAGAGAGCCAGCACAGGTTCCCAGAGGCAGTGTTAGAGCCGGGCAGATGATGGAAGCGTGGAGATAGCCGGGTTCGGTAACAAGCTGGCTGCAGAGTACAAGGCATAAGCAGGAGCAAGGTCAGGTGAAGGCTGGAGTCAGGAACCAGTAATCAAGTATATCAGAGTCCAGAAGCAGAGTCAGAGGAAGCCGGGATCAGTAATGGGTATCAAGCAGGTAACAAGCAGGGTTCAGAGGATCAGGACACAGCTGAAGACCAGCCAGCAAGGGTCTGGGGTTAGTGCACTTTCTTAAATAGGCTGTCTGGCGCCAATTGGGACGCGCTCATGCGTGTGCATGGTGTCCGCCGTGAACGCGCATGCTCATTGGTGCATCCAGGCAACTGTGGGTGCCCATGCGCACGAGTGTGCATCGGGCAGAAACTAGTAGTTCTCTTACAGGGAGGATGTCCCCCATGTTGATGGGGACAAGGGCCTCATCCCACAACCCTTGCCCGATGGTTGTGGGGGTCTGCGGGCAGGGGGCTTATCGGAATCTGGAAGCCCCCTTTATCAAAGGGGAACTCCAGATCCCACCCCCCCATGTGAATTGGTAACAAAAAAAGTGTCAAAATGTTAAAAAACACAGGACAGTTTGGGACAAGTCCTTTATTAAAAATAAATAAATAAATAAAAAGTTCCAACGATCTAATCCAGTCTCGAGCAATATGGAAAAAAAACACTCGAGACTGGATTACATCGTTGGAACCTTTTTTTTTCTTTTAATAAAGGTCCCAAACTGTCTCCTGTGGTTTTTAACATTTTGACACTTTTTTTGTGAAATGGTAGGGGTACAGTGTACCCCGTTACCAATTCACATGGGGGGGCTGGGATCCCTTTGTTAAAGGGGGCATCAAGATTCCGATAAGACCCCAGCCTCAGACCCTCACAACCACTGGGCAAGGGTTGTGGGAATGAGGCCCTCGTCCCCATCAACATGGGGACATCCTCCCCATGTTGAGGGCATGTGGCCTGGTACGGTTCAGGAGAGGGGGGGGCCGCACTCTGATCCCCCCCTCTTTTCTGCGTCTGGCCAGGTTAAGGTGCTCGGATAAGGGTCTGGTTTGGATTTTTGGGGGGAACCCCACGCCATTTTTTTTTAAATGGCGCAGGGTTCCCCTTAATATCCATACCAGACCTGAAGGGCTTGATATGAATTTTGGGGGGAACCCCAAGCATTTTTTTTTAATTTTGGTTTGGGATACCCCTTAACCACTTCCTTACCGCGTCATTGTGAAATGACGGTGGCAGGAACCCCTCCTCGATCCAGGAGGACGTCATATGACGTCCTGGGCTTTCCGGGTGGATATCTGAATGATGCCTTTTTTCACCGATTTCATGCTTTCCAGCCTGGAGGAGAGATGTGCGGTCTAATTGACCTCACATCTCTCCATAAAGAGGACCTGTCACACACATTCCTATTACAAGGGATGTTTACATTCCTTGTAATAGGAATAAAAGTGATAATAAAAAAAATTAAATAAAAAAAAAAGTGTAAAAAAAAAAATATGTAAAAAAAAAAAAAAGAAATAAAAAATATTTTTTTTAACGCCCCTGTCCCCAGTAGCTCGCGCGCAGAAGCGAACGCTCACGCAAGTCCCGCCGACATATGTAAACGCCGTTAAAACCACATATGTGAGGTATCGCTGCGTGCGTTAGAGTGCCAGCGACAATTCTAGCACTAGATCTCCTCTGTAAATCTAAACTGGTAACCTGTAAAAAAATTCAAAGCGTTGCCTATGGAGATTTTTAAGTACCAAAGTTTGGTGCCATTCCTTGAGTGTGCGCAATTTTAAAGCGTGACATGTTAGGTATCTATTTACTCGGTGAAACATCATCTTTCATATTTTACAAAAAAATTGGGCTAAGTTTACTGTTTTGTTATTTTTTTAATTCATGAAACAATTTTTTTCCAAAAAAAAGGCGTTTGAAAAATTATTGCGCAAATGGCGTGCAAGATAAAACGTTTCAATGACTGTCGTTTTATTCCCTAGGGTGTCTGCTAAAAAAACATATATAATGTTTGGGGGTTCTGTGTAATTTTCTAGCAAAAAAAATATGATTTGTACATGTAGGAAAGAAGTGCCAGAATAGGCCTGGTATGGATGTGTGTATAACTGCCCTGTATGGAAGTGGTTAATATTCATACCAGACCCAAAGGGCATGGTAATGGACTATGGAGAATCCATGCTGTTTTTTTTTCAATTACTTTTATCTGTTTAACTTTAAGCATTATTAAAATCACTGCTCCCGAAAATACTGCAGTTTTTAAATCTTTTTTTGCATTGATATTTTTCCCCTGGGGCAGGACCCAGGTCCCCAAACACTTTTTATGACAATAACTTGCATATTAATCTTTAAAATTAGCACTTTTGATTCCTCCCATAGGTTTTGAAAGGGTGTTCAGCAGCTTTTCGAATTTGCCACGAACACCCCAAATTGTTCGCTGTTCGGCGAACGAGCCAACAGCCAATGTTCGAGTCAAACTCATGGTCGACTCAAACATAAAGCTCATCCCTAATCACAAATAATGGCTTGGTCATAAAGGGGAGTATATCTTCCAGAGATGAAGTGGTTAAGGCCATCACAGAGGACAACGGGGCTCCGATTAGATCTGGAGGAAAATAAATGTACTCTCCAAATACGTAAAGGTTTCTTCACATGTATATTTATTCCCCTTTATTTGTTAAACTAGGTGAACTTTTTTCAACCAGACTAACTATGTAACTATAAAATATAGTGCATAATACTGTGGTCTACAAGGTACCAATGTGGCTAAACAGTGAGAAGTGAATTAGTCCAGGACTCAATAAAATAGTTTAGGAGAACCTCTAGTTGTACAGGTAAGTTAGGCTGTCCATACATGGAACACATCTCTTTCCTGCAACCACGGGTTGAAACACAGACAGTGTTGATGCAAGAATCCCTCCTGCTGGCCTATTGTCTTCTCTCGGCGGGGGGGAACAGTGATTATTGCTAGACGCTATAGCAGTTGTTAGTGATAAGTGTAGTTAAAACCTGGCATGCTGGTTGTATCCAAGTTGACTGATCGTATCTGCATAGAATTATAATATGTGTAACAGCTGTTTGGCATGAGAACTCACCAAGCGATCCTCCACAAACCCTTAGGCCTGGTTCACACTGGTACGATTTGAGATGCGATTTGAGATGTCAAATCGCATCTTAAATTGACGGCATTTGCTGGCAATTGTCGGCAATGGCACCGTCCTAATCGGTGCGATGCCGCATCTGCGGCGCTGCACCGATTTCAAAAAGTAGTTCCTGTACTACTTTTTGCGATTTCGGGACTAAATCGTGGCCGAAATCGGGACTGCCAGCGGGAGTTAAATCGTGCGAGTTCAGCTGAACTCGCACAGCTTCACTCTCGCAGCTCCGTGTGCTTAAAGACAGAACTTAGGACATTGGATATTCAGAAAACCTAAGAAGGTTTAAAAAAATCTGGATATTTGTGACCAGAACAATTGCAGCCACAGGACATGGTAAAAGTCTGCCTACTGACCACAGTGTCTAAAACAGTGTGGAGCTTGTCTAAGATGATTTTTTTTGTTGGTTTTTGGTGATATAACTTAACCACTTCAATACAGGGCATTTTCGTTCCCTTTCTGCCCAGACCAATTTTTAGTTTTCAGCGCTGTCGCAATTTGAATGACAATTGCGCGGTCATGCAACACTGTACCCAAATGAAATCTTTATGTTTTTTCCCCACAAAGAGAGCTTTTGTTTCGTGGTATTTGATCACCTCTGTGGTTTTTATTTTTTCCCCTTTAAACAAAAGAAGAGCGACAATTTTGAAAAAAACACAATATTTTTAACTTTTTGATTTAATAAATATCACAATTTAAAAAAAAAATGTCCTCAGTTTAGGCCGATACGTATTCTTCTACATATTTTTGGTAAAAAAAAAATCACGCAGAAGTTATATAGCCGGATTCAGGTAGGGGCGCGTATCTTTAAGGCGGCACATCGTATCGTATTTACGCTACACCACCTTAAGTCAGAGAGGCAAGTACTGTATTCACAAAGTACTTGCCTCCTAACTTACGGCAGCGTAGCGTAAATGGGGCCGGCGTAAGCGCGCCTAATTCAAATGAGGATGGGGGCGTGTTTTATGTTAATTACTCGTGACCTGACATGTTTGACGTTTTTTTACGAACGGCGCATGCGCCGTATGTGTACATATCCCAGTGTGCATTGCTCCAAAGTACACCACAAGGACGTATTGGTTCCGACATGAACGTAAATTACGTCCAGCCCTATTCACGGACGACTTACGCAAACAACGTAAAATTTTCAAATTTCGCCGGCCATATTTAACATTGACTATGCCTCCTAGGGGGCAGCTTTATCTTTACGTGGCGTATCTCTTACGGAAACGGCGTATCTTTACTGCGACGGGCGCACGTAGGTTCGTGAATCGGCGTATCTAGTCATTCACATATTCTACGCCAAACTCAACGGAAGCGCCACCTAGTGGCCAGCCTGAAAATTACACTTTAAGATACGACGGTGTAGGAGACTTACGCCGCTCGTATATTAGCCTAATTTAAGCGTATCTGGTTTCCAGAATACGCTTAAATTAACGCCGGCGTCGATTCAGAGTTACAACGGCGTATCTACTGATACGCCGGCGTAACTCTCTATGAATCTGGTTAATAGCATTTACAAAATAGGGGATAGATAGATTTATGCCATTCTTATTTATTTTTATCTTTTTACTAGTAATGGCGGCGATCTGCGATTTTTATTGTGACCGTGACATTGCGACGGACATATCAGACACTTTTGACATGTTTTTGGGATCATTCACATTTATACAGCGATTAGTGCTATAAAATTGCACTGGTTACTGTGTAAATGTTACTTTCAGGGAAGGGGTTAACACTAGGGGGCGTTCAAAGGGTTAAATATATTCCCTAGGGAGTGATTCTAACTGTAGGGGGAGGGGACTCACAAGGGGAGGAGACTGATTTGTGTTCCTCTGTACTGGGAACACACATCAGTCTCCTCTCCTCTGACAAGACGTGAATCTGTGTGTTTACACACACAGATCCATGGTCCTGCTGTGAAACGTGCACCGCGCACGTGCATCGCGCACGTGCACCGGGTCCTGAGCAATGCGGCGGGCGCGTCCGCCCCCTAGCCACCCGGGAAGCCCAGGATGTCATATGACGTCCACCCGGAGGGATGAAAGATCCAAAGAGTGGCAGAAGATTGTTTTCTACAGATTTAGAAATGGGAGTTTGAACAATAATACCAAGATATTTAAATAGATCTACCACTTTTAGACCTGAATTAGGGTGTATGTTGGTGACAGTTTCTGGATCTAAGGGTAAAAAAAAGGAATTTCTCCCAATTGATCTTAAAGCCTGAAAACCTTCCAAAAGTCTCCAACAGATGGGAAAGGAAGAAATCGGCCTCCTCTAATTATTCCTTTTTTTCTCCTTAGTGTCAGGCCTCAAATGGACCCAAATGGACCCTACCTCTCTCCTTTCCTCACCTTCCCGCTTTCCTTTCTCAGTTGCCTTGTCACTTGGAAGTCACAACAATCCAGGTTATGATGGTCATCACTTTCCAAGTGTTAGTAATTCCTTTTTTGAAATTTTGTTAACTGCTACACTGCTGTTTTCTCTATATCACCAATATGATGGTCATCACTTTCCATGTTTTAGTAGTTCCTGTTTTTAAATTGATTGTTAACTGCTACACTGCTGTTTTCTCCCATATCACCTATCAAGGGCTAATGGTTATTGTCTCTATTTTCACCCTGGGATCTCCCTATTAGATTGTTCAATTTCTGTCTGTAACGTCTATTACTGTTGTTCTACACTGTAGTTTTACTGATCAATGTTAATATACTAGACCCTCTGTACTCCAAGTACTTTTCACTTTGTTAAAATGCTGTGTGATTATATGTGAATCGTGTGGGCTCCATCTTTTAACAACATTCTTTAACAACACATCATCTATCACCCAACTCCTGAGGAACCAAGAGTGCCAAACATGTTGAGTTCAGACTATATCAATTGAGCATCAAATAACCATATATTTGTTTCTGTATTGGTATTATTGTATTACCACATTATTTTGGCTCTGGATTCGGCTTCATTATGGGCAGGATTCATGTTGCTAATTTAGTGCGGTATACTGTACTATTTGTATCACATTTTATGATGTTTGTCTTAGTAAAAGAATGATTTAACCTTCATAAGTGTGTATCTAATTAATTGAGGGGTCTCACCTTTAAAGTACCATCACTCATTATTTTCTTGCAAATATGATCATTAGTTTGGGATGCAGTATGATGTCCTAGCCTCAGTGGGACCCTTAGTCTTGTATCTTTGTGAAAATCAATAAAAAAGAAATAAAAAGGAATATAATCTTAGAGACAATAAGAAAACAACCCTTTTCTTTATCAAAATGACCCATTGCGAGTAGATGGCTGTCTTAGGGAAGCAAAATGAGAAAGACTGATAGCTGCAAATAAATTAGTTGCCTCAAGGTCTTGTCATCAAAACTAGAGGGGCTATGGGAGAATAAGAAATGTTAATGTTTGTGGAGAAAAAAAGAAGCAACGTTGTTTCTCTAAACTCATTGTAGCGCCCTGGTCCTGTTGAACCTGTTGGGGGTCTGAGCTGTTATTTGGGGAGAGATACTTAAGGGGCAGACGTCATTGGTGCGGGGGCTGTAGTCTGTCAGCGCCTCGTGGCCCGCCTGTCCTGAGGTGCGTGTTCTGAATCCTAGTTCCGGGACTACGTTGGTCCGGGGCTGCGGCTTTGCCTGAAGGCCCAGTTGTCTGGCTGGGGCCTGCGCTGCAAAGGTGATCCTGTGCTGTCCTTCCTGTGGGAGGAAGCCACCTGATGAAGGAAGCCAGGGGAGGACCTATCCCTTAGCAGTTTTGCTTATTTGTAATGCAGTATTAAATATGATTTGAATGTCTTTATCCCTTATTTTTCTCCAGTTGCACCCTGCCTTGTGTTCTCAATAAAGCTTCAAGATTCATATTTATAGGGGTTTATCTGCATGTTAAGCTGCACATAGGCCACCAAAATGTGTAGGGAGGACAGAACATATGATACACACAATGGAGTCAAAAACGTTTCACTTGGAAATGTCAACAAAAGGAAGTTTTAATGTCCAAGGGACATTGTTGGATGATTGGAGTGAACACAGCAACATGGAAAACGGCAACAAACTTTTTGATGGGTAGAGCAGTGTGGACACTTGGTGATTGGCACATACCCCACTCTGTGTGTTCTACAGTGTGCATTCATAGTAAAGAGGAATAAGGACCTTCATAGCAGTATCTGTGGGTATTATTTTAGTGAAAGGGATTTGAAAGTATTAAAAATGACTTCTTAAAATTGCAGTAATAAGTAAAAGCTTATACTAGATTTTATTGAAACATTGGTTTACATATGGTATAAAGTATAACTAAGGGCAAACTTTTTTTTTTTTTAGATAGATAGAAAGGAAAGTAATTAGAATACATGTCAAGCTTTTATTGTTGTCTGTGCCCTTTTTAAGGAAATCACCTACTATGTGTTCTGTTTACCGTTATCACAGAGAACAAAAATCACATTTTTGGGTTGTCATCTAAACAGAAATAAACAGAAAAACTTCACATGGGGACACTAGTTTTGGTGACTCTGGTGACAACAATGCATTAAATTACTTTGGAGGGCTATTAACTGCTCTAACCAAATGTTTTAATCTTCTAACCCTGCTAAAAATAAAATAAGGAATTGTGTGGCATTGTGCATAAATGCCCTGTTGCATGCAAAATTACTCTCCAAAAGTTGAACTGCTGAAACAATTATAGAAGATGCTTACCTTTAGCACAGAGAAATACATATCAATGTCTGCACAGTTCTACTTTCCGAGTATAAATATCCATGAAGTTTTTTTTTTAGAAGTGTTTTATTTCTTTATTTAGTAGTTGGAGTTTTATGTCACTTTCTGCCTGTGGCAAAACCCTGAACATGTGGGAGAGATGCAGTAATTTATACTGTCTGTCAAAGCTGACTTTTTCCGTATGTTTGCAGAGGCCATGTCTCATAGTCAATTCCATCACTGCATTTTTGCAGTATTTATCTCATCTGCCACAAGAATTCAGTTAAGGGTGCTTTTATAATAGGAAAGCAAGTCTATAACCGGTATGTATCTTTAACATATATGGGTAGACTGATTGTTGTAATATTGATTATGCTCTCATTTACATACATTGATAATATTTCCTAAAGTACAGTATATTATTTATCCTATATTAAATACGTTCCACCTACAACTATAATACATGATTTATGAACTGATTTGCTTTCAATCAGATGCGTAACAGGTTGCACACATTGTTCACTCTTTTGCACAGACAGAAATTCCAGTTAACAAGTAAACTTAATTAGTGAGCTGTTTTATTAAAATAAGGGATTATGGCTTGAACAGAATTCACTTGCCATTTGAGAGAAGATATTAGGGACCATGAAACACAGTGGTCTGACTTTTCACAATAAAGGATTTAGAAACAATGAGAAATGAGGAGAATGAGGATTTCAGCAGCCTTAGGGCTTATTCACATCAGTAGCCAGTATGCTCTGTATGGAGCGGTGCCGATTTGCCAGAATCGATACACCGCACTGTTTATTACATTTTTTTTATTAGAACTTAGGGTTAGTAGCATGTGATGTTTCATTCAGTTCTAATCTTTGCATGGACAATGCAATGCAGTGGTTTCTGTTACAACATGCTGCGTTGGTGTATGAAATTACTTCATAACAGACAAGGCAAATTGCTTTGTCTTTGCATTGGGACTGCCCAATGCAAATGGTGTAAATGAGCCCTTAGAACAGCAGTGTATCCAAACGCTATGAATGTCAGAAATTAAAACTAGATCTGTGCTACAGTTGAGTCAGTTTACTACATACATATACAGTATCTGGCAAAAGTGAGTCCACCCCTCACATTTTTTGTAAATATTTTATTATACCCTTTCATGTGACAACACTAAAGAAATTACACTTTGTTACAATGTAAAGTAGTGAATGTACAGCCTGTATAACAGTGTAAATTTGTCGCCCCCTCAAAATAACTCAACACACAGCCAATAATATCTGGCAACTAAAGTGAGTACACACCAAAGTGAAAATGTCCACATTGGGCTCAATTTGACATTTTCCCTCTTCCCGGTGTCATGTGACCGGTGTGTTAAATTTGGTTTTATTGCTCTCACTCTCTCATACTAGTCACTGGTAGTTCAACATGGCACCTAATAGCAAAAAACTCCCTCAGGATCTGAAAATAAGAATTGTTGCTCTACATAAAGATGGCCCAGGCTATAAGAAGATTATCAAGACCCTGAAACTGAGCTTCAGCACAGTGGCTAAGACCATACAGTGGTTTAACTAGACAGGTTCCACTCAGAACAGGCCTCGCCATGGTCGACCAAAGCAGTTAAGTGCACGTGCTCAGCATCATATCCAGAGGATGTCTTTGGGAAATAGACATATAGTGCTGCCAGCATTGCTGCAGAGGTTGAAAGGGTGGGGGGTCAGCCTATCAGTGCTCAGACCCTACGTCGCACACTGCATCAAATTGGTCTCTGTGACTGTCATCCCAGAAGGAAGCCTCTTCTAAAGATTATGCACAAGAAAACCTTGCAAACAGTTTGCTGAAGACAAGCAGACTAAGGACATGGATTACTGGAACCATGTCCAGTGGTCTGATGAGACCAAGATAAACGTATTTGGTTCAGATGGTGTCAAGTGTGTGTGGTTGCAACCAAGTGAGGAGTACAAAGACAAGTGTGTCCTGCCTACAATCAAGCATGGTGGTGGGAGTGTCATGGTCTGGGGCTGCATGAGTGCTGCAGGCACTGGGGAGCTACAGTTTATTGAGGGAACCATGAATGCCAACATGAACTGTGACATACTGAAGCAGAGCATGATCCCCTCCCTTTGGAGACTGGGCTGCAGGGCAGGATTCCAACATGATAATGACCCTAAACACAACTCCAAGATGACCACTGCCTTGCTAAAGAAGCTGGAGGTAAAGGTGATGGACTGGCAAAGCATGTCTCCAGACTTAAACCCTATTGAGCATCTGTGGGGAATTCTCAAATGGAAGGTGGAGGAATGCAAGGTGTCTAACATCCACCAACTCTGTGATGTCATCATGGAGGAGTGGAAGAGGACTTCAGTGGCAACCTGTGAAGCTCTAGTCAATTCCATGCCCAAGAGGGTTAAGGCAGTGCTGATAAAATAATGGGGACCCTACAAAATATTAACACATTAGGCTCAATTTGGAAATGTTTTAACTTAGAGGTGACCTCACTTTTGTTGCTAGCGGCTTAGACATTAATGTCTGTGTGTTGAGATATTTTGAGGGGACAGCAATTTACACTATTATACAAGCTGTTCACTCACTACTTTACAGTGTAATTTCTTCATTGTTGTCACATGAAAAGATAGAATAAAATATTTACAAAAATGTGAGGGGTGAACTCACTTTTGTGAGATACTATACATATTACGGTATACACATAAATATTCTCGAAAAATCCAGTGCCTCTAAATAGATAGCCACAACCAGAGGGTTGATGAGGATG
Organism: Rana temporaria; assembly: GCF_905171775.1. Taxonomy (NCBI): domain Eukaryota; kingdom Metazoa; phylum Chordata; class Amphibia; order Anura; family Ranidae; genus Rana; species Rana temporaria. Next base: position 120,307,383 of record NC_053495.1, read on the forward strand.
AGGGCTTTAATTAGGTCTTGTGAGAGTCTTCCATCTTGCTGCACATCCCTGTCTCTCTCTCACCAATGTCCATTTTTCGTTTGACTGGGAGGGCAGTTTCTAGGTACACAGTTATACTGTAAACCACTCTTAATGTCAACTGAGTTCTCAGTTTAGGATCTGCTCATTGTTTTACCTTGAAGTAAAATGTTCTAGTTACATAGTTAGCCTGGTTGAAAAGAGACACAAGTTCATCTACAGTAGTTTAACCAATAAAAGAGAAAAAAAAATTGCAATCCTATATACACAATCCTATACACACAGTTGAGCAACAGGAAGGCAAAAAACAAAAAAAAACAAAGCATGATCCAATTTGCTCCAGCAGGGGAAATAATTCCTTCCTGTCCTCCAAGGGGCAATCAGATATTCCCTGGATAAACTTTACCTATAAATGTTAGTATCCAGTTATATTATGTTAATTTAGGAAAGTAGAACCGTATATACTTTGATGACACAAAGAAATTGATGTGATCAATTAAAAACTGTTTGGGAAAGATTCTTTACCCTTTTAACATCACTTTTGTAAAAAGCTGTTCTTCAGTCTTAACAAAAAAATAATTCAACTGCTGACACTCACCTTTTCAAAGATTCAGCGCCATCCTCACCCGAGGTGGTTCTTTACTGGTCTTCAGGTCCCCGGTGCCAGCTTGTTTACTAAAAGAAGCTGGCTGTAACTCCTTGTGGTATCACACCCGGCTTTCCACTGCACATGCTACTGCAGGGGAAAATATTAAATTCTGATTCCCAAGAGGCAATCTGATATTCCCTGGATCATCTTTGCCTATAAATGTTAGTGTCCAGCTATAATATGTACATTTAGGAAAGAATCCAGGTATTTTTTAAAGTAATCTACTGAGCTGGACAGAACCAGATCTTGAGGGAGTTTATTAAGGAGAACCCTGAACCAAAATGAAAAAAATAATTGCGTGGGGGTCCCCCCAAATTCCATACCAGGCCCTTCAGGTCTGGGATGGATATTAGGGGAACCCTGCACCAAATAAAAAAAAATAAAGATTGCGTTGGGGTCCCCCCCAAAAATTCATATAAGACCCTTAGCACTTTTGATTTCTCCCATAGACTTTTAAAGGGTGTTCCGTGGCTTTCGAATTTTCCACGAACACCCCAAATTGTTCGCTATTCGGCGAACAGGCAAACACCCGATGTTCCAGTCAAACTTACGTTCATCTCGAACATCAAGCTCATCCCTACTGAAGACATGCTTGGCCAGTCCATCACCTTTACCCTCAGCTTCTTTAGCAAGGCCGTGGTCGTCTTGGAGGTGTGTTTTAATTTAATATCACTACTGTATATGTCTGCAAACTATATGTGTACCAGCCTACACTATACAGTGTTTCCTAACTTAATAATAAACTCCCCTTATTTTCACTCTTTATTTTGGCCAATTAAATATATTTTTGAAATAATTTTGTTGTATCTCTTTCATAGGTGAGCACATAACATCTTGTGCTTTCTGACTTTACTGACTGCTATTGGTTAACATAGTGCTGACTATTATTAGTTAGCATTGTGCATAGTCTATGGATTATATAACCCCTGTGTTATGGATGAGAGGAGGAGGGTGTTCTGACATCTTTTAATAGGGTGACAGTGGTGCTTTTCCACAGATACAGAATGGTGGAAATGTGTTGTCAACCTAAGACGGGATGTGTGCTACTGGCAAAATCATCAGGTGAAAATAAAGGATAAAATGCCTAAAAAACATGCCATGTCATAGCAATTTAAAAAGACAACACAACAAATGAATTAATACCTGAGCAAATGATTCTTCTTAGGCATGGTATTGCATCAATGGTAACTTTTAGTTCCCAGTTTCAACCCATTTTAAAGCTTGAGGGTCTGATCAGGAATTTTCATAGCATTTCCTGACCAAGTTCTAAAATATAAAAAAAAAAAAAAAAAATCATATTTAGATTTAAGCAGCTCCATGTGGCATTTCATGGGAATTAAAAAAAAATGATCATCACACACACTCCTCAATGCCTGAGCAGATGATTCTAAACTAAAAAGGTTGGGACTTTACATGAGGCGCCGCGTATTAGCCGAGCACCTCCATCCCCGGCAATTTGAACAGAAAGAGACAAGGGTGGGATTTTGAATGAAACATGCATTCCAGGAGAAAACACGGAACAATAGAATATGGCAGATATCTAGTCCGATAGAACCCAAAACATTACATGAGAGCATTGCATGACAACAATTGACAATCAGTTTTTTAATCGCATAAAAAATATAACAGAAACAATAATGACATAACACACCTAGTATATTAGTCAAAAATTGAATAGTGCATAGTTCTATAACAATTAATGGTATTAGGGTACAATAACTTCTTCGGTTTATATATAAAAACAGTAAAAGAGAGGGAGGCCAATTAATTGAAACGTGTCTCCATGGTAAAAAATATAAAACTTACATAAGCTGGCACAGTCCACTTAGTATAGGGACTGGTTGGTAGTAATGGTATTACCATATACCGTATTTATCGGCGTATACGCGCACTTTTTCCCCTTTAAAATAAGGGGAAAATCATGGGTGCACGATATACGCCGATACCCGCTTCCCACGCTGAGTTTGAACTGCGCCGCCGACATATATCGAGCGCAGTACACTCGGGTACATTCGCCCAGGCTCGGCTTCGCTCGCGGTCACGCTCTGTGACGCCTCCTAGCCTTTATGCGTAAGAAGCCGAGCGTGGCCAAGCGTGCCTGAGTGTACTGCGCTCGGTATATGTCGGCGGCAGCGCGGGAAGCTGGGATTCGACTCAGAGACAGCGCGGGAGGACACCACAAGGCCGCAGACGGCATTAGTCTGCATAAACCTGCATTCCTATGTGCGTTTATCTGCATTCTTATGAGTGTTTTTTAAACGTATTTTGCGTTTAGCTGCTTTTTTTTCGGTGACTTTTTTGAATATTTCCTGTGTCATCATTTCCTTTTCGCAAAACAAAAAATAAAAATAAAGTCATTATAAGTGGATCGATCACCTCTCCTGTCCACAGCAGGTGACAGCTGTGGGCAAGTGTACTCTTGCAGAGATATGCATTTTTCTTCTGCATACAAGGGCAGTTCTCTGCTATAGCGTGAATGGGCCTTAAAGGAGATTGTACAGAAATTGTACAGATTGCAGAGTGTATGACCACCTTTATACACCTGAAATGAACTAGTCACTTTCAGTGATGCTAATTGTTCAAGTGGTTGTTAAGCCACTGTAACCTGTATACACCATCAGCACTGCCTCCTATTGAAGCATTCCCCTCTGTGTGCGATTTATAAAACAAAATGCTAAAAATACCTTATTTTACTGCAGAGATTGTGATCAAATGACTGGCCAGCTTTCCTCCTCTAAAAGATGCAGTGGGCAGGGCTGAGATTCCTCTGCTGATGTCAGTCTGGAGGGGAGGAGGAGAGGAGGAGAGAGCTGGCTGGTCATGTGATCACTCGGCTCTTAAATTAGGTATTACAGCATTTATATTTATAAATCATTCATAGAGTGGGACACTGCAATAGAAGGCAGTGCTTATGGTGTATACAGGTTAGTGTTATGAGAGCAGCCGGGGGGAGGAACGGAGACTCACACACAGACAGAGAGGGGAGACTGCTGATGACAGAGGCACGTAAACTGACCACAAAATCAGGGATCAGCAGCCATGATACACCGTGGTCAGTTTACAGAGGGGTGGGGAGAAACTGGCAGAATCAGCCAGTTTTTTTTAGCTGTTACAGGGGACCAAATGACACAGCACAAGCACCTGTAACAGGCTTTAAAGAAGAGGGATCAATTTTTCTTTTTTTGGGGGTTAACAAACGCTTTAATGGCACCCCAAACACAGACGCAAATACACATTTTCCCACTGAAAAAAACAAGCATCAAACACAGCAAAATGTGCAGCAAAAACACAACAAATGAGTTATTGCTATGCAGAGATGTGAACGGAACCTGACAACTGAGTGTCTCTATCCACTCTCTCTTATATACTTGTATAAAGTTGACCATACACTATGCAATCTGATTGTACAAAATCTGTACAATTTCCTTTAGATTTACCAAAACTATGGAATAGGAGGTCCCACCTGAACAATATACTTAATTTGTATCAAATCAGACAGGCCCTTGCACTACATTGATGATTGTAGGTCTAAAGGAGATTGTACAATCAGATTGAAGGAAAGAGGGTGGAAATAAAACAAGAGGTGGTGTAGTAATGAGAGAGGTGTGGTCCAGATTGGTAATACATGCCTATTCTGTGATGCATGAGGCAGTGCATGATGGGATATGAACTACAGGAAATGATAAAAAGGAAAAAGTGTTTTTTAATTTAAAAAAGCAAGGTGAAAATTCAAAGCTGTATCATGGCTGCTGATCCCTGACATTGTGGTCAGTTTACGTGACTCTGTCATCAGCTGCCTCCCCTCTCTGTCTGTGTGTGAGTCTCCGTTCCTCCCCCCGGCTGCTCTCATAACACTAACCTGTATACACCATAAGCACTGCCTTCTATTGCAGTGTCCCACTCTATGAATGATTTATAAATATAAATGCTGTAATACCTAATTTAAGACCTGAGTGATCACATGACCAGCCAGCTCTCTCCTCCTCTCCTCCTCCCCTCCAGACTGAAATCAGCAGAGGAATCTCAGCCCTGCCCACTGCATCTTTTAGAGGAGGAAATCTGGCCAGTCATTTGATCACAATCTCTGCAGTAAAATAAGGTATTTTCAGCATTTCGTTTTATAAATCGCAAACAGAGGGGGATGCTTCAATAGGAGGCAGTGCTGATTCCACTGGCACAGCCCTTGGGTCTGCTTTTGCTAATCTCATGTTACTGCGTGTCAGTGCTTTAAGTGGGCCAAAAGAGGTGCCGGTACTCTATTAGGCGCCGGTGCTCCCCCCCCCCCAATACTGAACATGAAAATACCCTTAGAAAGTACCCTGAAAAAGAGCTACTGTAGAAAGAGTGACATACGTGAGTGTGTGTCAGTACACACACACTGAGCAGTGACCTGTCTACACTGACTAGTGACCTGGCTACACTGACCAGTGACCTGGCTACACTGACCAGTGACCTGGCTACACAATCACTGACCCTGACCTATATACACAATCACTGACCCTGACCAACATACACAATCACTGACCTACATACACAATCACTGACACTGACCTACATACACAATCACTGACACTGACCTACATACACAATCACTGACCCTGACCTACATACACAATCACTGACCCTGACCTACATACACAATCACTGACCCTGACCTACATACACAATCACTGACCTACATACACAATCACTGACACTGACCTACATACACAATCACTGACACTGACCTACATACACAATCACTGACCCTGACCTACATACACAATCACTGACCCTGACCTACATACACAATCACTGACCCTGACCTACATTGTAGACTCATTCATCTCATTAGTTTCTTCATATTACATTGATCCTGGAACAAATGAAAACATTTAAGTGTCATTCTGCACACTCTAACACACTGGCTCAGCTTTATATAATATTTGATGGATAGCACACTGGCACAGCTTTAATTTAGGATGCACACTGGCACAGCTTTAAATATAAGAATAGCAGCCCACTGGCACAGCTTTATATACCATTAGTATGGATCACACACTGGCAGTGTGTGATCCATACTAATGGTATTTAAAGCTGTGCCAGTGGGCTGCTATTCCTATATTTAAAGCTGTGCCAGTGTGCATCCTAAATTAAAGCTGTGCCAGTGTGCATCCTAAATTAAAGCTGTGCCAGTGTGCTATCCATCAAATATTATATAAAGCTGAGCCAGTGTGTTAGAGTGTGCAGAATGACACTTAAATGTTTTCATTGCAGTGTCAGTGTGCATGCTAGTTACGCTATAATATGGAGTTGTACCAGCGTGTTATCAATTCTATTATTTATATTGTATAAAGCTGTGCCAGTGTGTGATCCATACTAATGGTATATAAAGCTGTGCCAGTGTGACACTGGCACAGCTTTATATACCATTAGTATGGATCACACACTGGCACAGCTTTATATACCATTAGTATGGATCACACACTGGCACAGCTTTATACAATATAAATAATAGAATTGATAACACGCTGGTACAACTCCATATTATAGCGTAACTAGCATGCACACTGACACTGCAATGAAAACATTTAAGTGTCATTCTGCACACTCTAACACACTGGCACAACTATAGATCAGAAATTGGGTAAAAAAAATGGTACTGCTATCTATTACAGGCGGGATCACACAAAGCATTGCTATCTATTACAGTTACAGGTGGATAAAACACTGGAACACTGAGTGACCTACCTCAGCCCGTGGTGGTAGAGATGCAGCCAGAGGAGAGGACTTGAGGAGGCTCAGAGGAAAGGAGAGCTGATGAAGCAAACTGGGATGTGGGGTGCAGTGCTGTCGCACCGAATGTGCCTGGCCCAGGAGACCGTGACCCTGGAGCCGAGGAGGAGAGCCGCATCATGGCGCGCCGGGCGGCAGTGTAAATTTGTAATTCCCGCCTTCTGAGCTTACCCCGCCTATGATGGACGTCACGTGTCACGCGTCCCGCGGTCCCGGATTGGACAGTGGCTGGCAGTGACGTCCATCCATCATAGGCGGGACCTGCTGTGTCTCTTCCGACAAATTGCTCAGCGGCGCTCGGACACTCGGGGCCATTCCAGCCTTCTTAGCCCGGGCCTAACGACGCGCCTGGTTCCGGTACGGGAAACCCACGTACTGGGCGCACAGAGAGGTGCTGGTACTCTCCAGGGCCATTTTTGGAAGTGGCGGTACTGAGTACCGCCGCGTTCCGGCCCAGTTAAAGCACTGCTGCGTGTTAAGTAAAAGTTTGGTGAGAGACGATTTGCACTTTTCAATCTGTTACAGTGTGACGAATGTGCTATCTCCATTACGAATTTTTACCGAAGGTGCGCTCCCTTCTCATACTTTATTCTGAGCATGCGTGGGTTTCTAAGCATACACACGAACGTGTTTCTCGTCGTAAACCAGCCCGACGAGAAACACCACAAGGAAATTGAGACTCCCGACGAGAAAAAAGAGAACATGTTCTCTTTTTTTCTCGTTGAGATCCAAGACAGTTTTCTCGACGAAAAACATACACACGACCGTTTTCCTTGCATTTTTCTTGATGGATTTTGTCGAGGAAAACAGTTGTGTGTACGAGGCCTCATACGTGGCCTTGCGACCCATGCAGTATGGAAGAAAAGAAAATTAATACAAAATGGACTTGTTGCCCATAGTAACCAGCAAGACAGGCTGATAGAGCTTAAGCCTATTAAAAAACGTGAATATTGCAGTAAAAGCAAAATCTTATTTGTGCTATTACTGTGCTCTTATTTTTTCATGTGTAATATTACAATAAGACACATAATTAAGCCTGTTTGTTGCTATTGGCTATAGCTCTATTTTTGTGCTAATTTTCTTCTGTTATAATGAATCAGCCACTATGTGTGCTTCTGAGTAGGGTTGTCCCGATACCGATACTAGTATTGGTATCGGTCCCAATACTGAGTATTTGCAGGAGTTACCGATACCGAGCAAATACTCCCGAAATACTCCCGATGCCTAGTCCAATACCTGGACACTCAGGAACAATCAGAGCGGGAAAGTTATAATCATGAGAGCTGCTTCTCCTCCTCTCCCCTCTGTGCCTTTTAGCTGCTTTATTGAAAGCCACACAGGGAGATCGGGAATAACTTCCCCCGCCGCCGCACCGATTGTTTCTGAGTGCCCCCTGTATCCTTCTTCGGCTTCCAATTGTGTCCTTCTCTGTGTTCCTTCGTGGGCATCTCTGGTCACCCTCTGTGTGCTCCTCCTCTTGCCCTCCTCCACACCCCCTCTGTGCACTCCTCATGTCCCCCGTCCTCCTCTGCTCCCCTCCGTGCGATCCTCCGGTCCCCCGTCCTCCTCTGCCCCCCCCTATCCCAGATCTGTCAGGATGGAGAGCAAGGAAGGAGCCAATAAATATGTCATTTACTGGCTCCTTACTTTTGCCAATGAACAGAGTCAGTGATCACTAACTCTGTCTATTCATAACTGATCATAGTAAACTGTGTTTATGATGTCTCAGTTTATGGAATGAGAGGAGCCGATGTCTCCTGTCCTGTCTTCAGTGCTGCTGAGGCTGCAGAGAAACGGACTGGGGAATCTCTGTCCTCAGTCCCTTTCCATGTCTCGAAGGGGAGATATCAGGGGTCTGTTTAGACACCTGACATCTCACCAAAGCCTCCCTACCCCCCCCCAAAAAAAACGGAAACATTGTAATACATACATATTCTAAAGTAAAATTGTAAAATTAATAAAAAATAAAATAAAATAAATACTTACACAGACACAAGTCCATATAGCTCAACCAACAAAAAAATAAATAATAATAATTTTAAAATAAATAGAGTAAATAAATAGAAAACTACTATATACAGAATTATAAGACCATGACTAATCCAAAGGAAGGCAGAAACATACTGTATATAGTATGGTCCGATTTTCTCCAACTGGGGAAAATGTTGTTTCTTCCTGATCCCCAGAAGGCAATATATTTCTTGGATCAACAATCTCTGGTGTTATTACCTATAAATAACACCAAAGCATTTTCTGAATGGCACTTGTGCCGAGCAGCTGCCGGGAAGCTAGTTGACGTGGGGATCCAGAAGCAAGTGTAGATCACTGGGCATAGGCCAATTATGATATATACATATTGATCCATATGGTATTAGTCCAAGATGTTTAAAATATCCATGCCTGGAATTCCTCTTTAACTACTTGCCGACCAGCTGCTGTCGTTATATATGGCGGCAGGTTGGCTCCCCTGCGTGAATCGTCGCAGCTGTATGGCCGGCTGCTTTATGGGTACAGGGGGTGCGCTCGCCCACCACGTGACGTCAGAGCCGATGCGTGTGGCCGCTGTCGGCCGGCGACCCGCGATTGCTGCTGCTAAGAGACAGTATGGGGATCTGTCAATTTAAACAGACAAATCCTCATTCTGTCAGGGAAATTGAGAGAGATCTGCTGTTCCTAGTGATTAGGAACAGCAATCTCTCTCTATTCCCTGTCAGTACACTGCCCCCATAGTTAGAAACACCTCCCTAGGGAACACTTAACCCCTTGATTCCCCCCCCCAATGTTATCTCCTTCCCTGCCAGTGACATTTATACAGTAATCAGTGGCTATTTTTAGCTCGGATCGCTGTAGAAATGTCAATGGTCCTAAAAAAGTGTCAAAAGTATCCAATCTGTCTGCCGCAATGTCGCAGTCCCACTAAAGTCCCGCAGATCACTGCCATTACTAGTAAAAAAAATAATAATAATAAAAATTCCATAAATCTATCCCCTATTTTGTAGACACTATGGGCCTAATCCACAGCCAGCGGCGCAAATTAAGTTACTCAAAACTTATGTCATTTAAGTTACAGCGCCCTAATTTGGTGTCGTAAGTGCCGTATCCACAGCGCATTTGCGCACAAAATTGCGCAAGCGTAACTTAAATCCCGAGGCGTAAGGAGGGGTTATTGCAAGTGGGAAGGAAGTGGGCGTGCTTCATTGTAATGAGCCGTGACCCCATGCAAATGAAGGGCCGGCCGTACTGCGCATGCGCGCACGAATCTGCTTCTCACTGGGCATGTGCAGAACTTGGCTTGGCGCAATCAGTGAGATAGGAAAAAGGCCAAGCGTACTTAGTTTGAGGATCGCCCTGTGTATAAATAGCCCCAGACAAACACACTTCCCTTGCAAAAGTATTTCCCTATGTTACCCTTCCTAGAGCAAGTTGCTTCTGCTCTGAACGTTTGTCGGTGTTTGTTGGTGAGTTGTGTGTGATACAGAAGTTTTGGAGGAGTATTAGATAGTAGTTGGTGTTTGTTTCTGCTAAGTGTATTTTCTGTTTGTTTTTTTCTGAGTGTATTTCTTTTTTTTTTTCGGATTGTATTTTGTGTTTGTTTTTTGCGTGTTTGTTTTTGAATTTGTAGTAGCTGTCTGCTTGTGTGTTTTGCTTTTTGTGTGTTTCTTCTGTGAGTTTTTTTGTTTGTTTGTTGTGTGTGTATTTTTGTTTGTTTGTCCTGTGAGTTTCTTCTTGTTGCTGAGTGGTGTCTGTGATGGCACCCAAGCGCAGGAAGCTCAATTTTAATCAGGTTGAGAAGCAAATTCTTTCTCGGGCCATCGTCCTATATGGGCGATATTTACATGGCCCTGATAGCCGGAACACCTCCCCGGCCCAAAGGAAGGCGATAATAAAAAAGGTTATGGATCAGATCAATGCGGCAGGGGGGGGGGAGACGAGGACCCCTGCTGGCATCCAAAAAAAGATCAACGATCTAAAGAGCGTGGTCCGTAATAAGGTGGCAAAGATCAATCCACATACCACGGGCACTGGATGAGGGGGACCGTGCCCCATCCGTCTGAGTGAGGAGGAATGGGCAGTGGCCGGTGTTTCCAGCCAGAGCAGGTGGTGGGCCTGCGTGGATATCAGTCAGATGTTGCTGTGAGGCCAGGTAAGTTTTTGGTTTTTCTATCTGGTGATTAGCATGTGTGGGTGGGGGAAGGGAAGATGTGCCAAGTGTGTGGATCCTCAAACCTGTGATTGTTTTGTGTCCTCCACAGATGACCAGGAGGTTGCTGGGCCATCAGGCCAGGCTGCTGCACCACCCCAAGGACAAGAGGCTGCTGAGGAGTCCCCAGGGGAGGGGAGTGGCCAAACCTGCCCTCATGAGGAGGTTGAGGGGGAGGAGGATGAGGGGGAGGAGGATGAAGGGGTGGAGGAAGAAGATCTTCAGATTGGCCGGGAAGTCCTTTTGGCCTTGGATATGATGACCCTTGAGGCTACCCCTGAGGCTACCCTTGAGGCTACCCCTGAGGCTACCCCAGAGCCTACCCCAGAGGCTGGCAGCAGTCAGGCCACCATCAGGGGTAGCCCCTCCCACTCCACCCCCAACAGGCCGCAACCCACAAGGGTCACTCTCCCCCCTCCTTCCAGGCCACAAGCCTCAGGGGCAGGCAGGATGGCGACCCAGGAGACCAGGGGGGTGGCCGAGCGTCTGCCGGCCAATCTGCAGAAGAACAATGCCCGGCAGACCCGCCATCTGGGTCAGATAAAAGAGACTCTGACCCAGATGGAGCACAGCCTGGTTGCAATGAAGGAGTCACTCAGTGATGTGGCCACCAACTCATTGGCGGTCATCACATGCTTGTGTGAGCTGCAGACCGCCACAACAGGCGTGGCCCAGGAGGTGACTGCCCTGAACCAGGCTGTGCAGGACAATACCAGGGCTGGCCAGGCCAATGCGGCTGCCCTCACTCTCTGTCTGACAAGGATAGCAGTGGCCTTGGAGGGCAGGCCAGCAGGAGGACAGACACCAGGGGAGGCTCCTCCTTCCCGTGCTCACCCACCCCCCCATGAAGATACTCCCTCCCCTGCTAACACCCCCCCCACGAAGATACTCCCTCCCCTGCTAACACCCCCCCATGAAGATCCTCCGGTTGGCCGTGGCCATGGCCATGCCCGTGCCCGTGGGCAGCCCAGACGTAGCAATCGCCGCCGCAATTAATTTGCAGGGGTACTTTTTATTTTTTATTTTTAAGATTTCTTTTATATTTTTATGATTTTGTTTATTATACTGTACTTATGATTTGGTTTATGTGTGTGAATGATGTGTGAATGTGGGGGGGGGGGTGGCATTCCTTATTTAAATAAGGGTGTCACCCTCAGTTTTGGTGGAGAAGGGATCCCCAGGACCAGGGAGAAGTGATCCCAGGTCCCTGAATTGTGTATGAATGCACAGTAACAGAATTGGAGCCGTGGCGTGGCGTTACTGCTCCCAAGTACCAATGGGGGGGGGGGTACTTGGATCTAATCCAATTAGATGTGCATGTGATATGTCTGTGCTAGGGACCACAGTGGTGTGCATTCATTCATTCTCATTGTGACATAATTAATGTGTGTGTTTACTGTGCAAAGATGCATTCTGCGAGGCGTCTCCTGACTGCTGTTCCCTCAGAAGAGGGGGTACCCTCGGTCACTGAAGTCACTAGTCTAGCTATGCGCATGGATGCCCCTGGCATGTTGGCATACAGATTGTAGTCCAGCAAGTGTGTGTGCTCAGCTCTTCCTTAATGGTGTTGCTTTAGCTGACCTTTACACGGCATGTGTAAAATTAGGGCTGCTTTTATAAAGTGTAAATTTACACATTGAAACTAACAGAAGCGCACAGGGCGTAATCTACGGCGCACACACTTAATTTTGTGGATCGCCCTATATCCCTCATTTGCATCTTTGCCTATCAAAACAGCGGCGTGTCTAGCGTAATTTGCACACGAAAAAGCGCCGGTGTAATTATTTTAGGTAGGACGGAAAAACATGATTTTAAGGCGTATCTCGTTTTGAGGATCAGGCGCAAAGATACGTGCCGTGTAAATTTTAATTACGCCACGTATCTCGAGTTAAGTCGGCGCATCTGCTTTGTGGATTAGGCCCTATAACTTTTGCATAAACCAATCAATATACACTCATTGCAATCTTTTTTTACCAAAAATATGTAGAATAATACATGTCGGCCTAAACGGATGAAGATTTTAAAATTTTTGGGGGGATATTTATTATAGCAAAAAGTAAAAAAAATGTTTTTTTACAAAAAATTGTCTTCTTTATTTTTATAGCACAAAAATAAAAACCGCAGAGGTGATCAAATACCACCAAAAGAAAGCTCTATTTATGGGGAAAAGAAGGACAACAATTTTGCATGACCACGCAATTGTCAGTTGAAGCTACACAGTGCCGTATTGTAAAAATAGCCTGGTCATTAAGGGGGTAAATCTTCTGGTCCTTAAGTAGTTAAAGTGATTAACTCTACATCAAGTTCACTATAAGGACAACTTAGGTGATCATATCCCCCTTAATTGCCTTTTTTAAGAGAGAATAAATTCAATTCTGTTGATCTGTCTTCATAACTGAGGTCCTCTACGCATCTTATCAGTTTGGTTTCCCTTTTTCAGGTTCCCCAGTAACCTTTCTGTGAACTGGTGCCCAAAACTGAACTGCATAGTCAAAATGTGGTCTTATTAAAGCTTTGTACAGGAGTAGAATGATGACTCTCCCTCTGGAGTAGAAGAATGAAGTTACCAGATAAATGTGTTATACCAATCAGTGTCCTCTCAGAAAATCCCAGGTGCCGGAAATGCACAAGGCAAAATTAGGAAGAAGATTTGGAAAGCCACACTCCAGAAAAAAAAAACTTTTCGTTGCCTTTGGCTTTACTTGTAAAAATTGTTAAAACACTACAAATCACAGCAAAATATGGGATAAATGCAGTTGACATGTTTCACACTTGGCTAGTGCTTAGTCATCTCTGGAGTATTTTCTTTTCTTTACATTTTACAGCTTGACATTGTAAGTTATTATTCTATAATCTACCAGATCACCTCAGCAATTGACTGCTTCAGCTGTACTCCTCATAGGTAGGGATGAGCCCAATGTTCAAGTCGAACATAAGATCTACTCGAACATCAGTTTTCGCCTGTTCGCCGAATAGCAAACATTATGCGGTGTTCGTGACAATTTGAAAGCTGTGGAACACCGTTTAAACCCCTGTGGCGTCCGAGGGGGGCAGGGTCACCCATTTACATCACCAGGTGGCCCTGCCCTGGTTTGCGGGAGCCTCCCATGGAGGCGGAGCTGTTCCAGCTTTTTTTTCGGTCTTTGGATGATGTGGATTTACATCGCTGGAAATTTTTTTGATTTTTTTAAATAAAGTTGTCTCTTGTCTTCTTTACCATTTTTGACACTTTTTGTGAATTGGTAGGGGTACAATGTACCCGTTACCAATTCAAATAGAGGGGTCGGCATCTGGGGGTCCCCTTGTTAAAGAGAGCTTCCATATTCCGATAAGCCCCCCACCCACATATCCCCACAACCACCGGTCAAGGGTTGTGGGGATGAGGCCCTTGTCCTGAAGGGTCTGGTATGGATTTTGAGGGGGGCCCCTATGCCATTTTTCAATGAGTTTTATATGTATTGCCGAGACCCGATAATTCATTACAGCCGCAATCAGTTTTAAATTACTTTTTTCTTTTAGAAATGTCATTTTGCTGTGGGACTGTTCTAAACAAGGTGAGCAGTGATTTTATTAATGCTTTAAGTGAAACAATAAAAGTGAAATATTCCTTTATATTTTGTACCTAGGGGGTGTGTAAAGTATGCCTGTAAAGCAGCGCTTGTTTCCCATGCTTAGAACTGTCCCTGCACAAAGTGTAATTTCTGAAGGATAAAAAGTCATTTAAAATCACTGCTCCCGAAAAAACTGCAGTTTTTAAAACTTTTTTTTGCATTGATACATGTCCCCAGGGGCAGGACCCGGGTCCCCAAACACTTTTTAGGACAATAACTTGCATATTAGCCTTCAAAATTAGCACTTCAGATTTCAAACGTTCAAGTCCCATAGACTTTAATGGGGTTCTAAAGTTCACACAAACTTTTGGTCCATTCGCAGGTTCTGGTGCGAACGGAACTGGGGGGTGTTCGGCTCATCCCTAATCACAACCCTTTTAAAATGGTGTTACATACAGTTTTCTATTACTGTATTTGCTGGCATATAAGACTACATTTTACATATGAAACAACTGGCCCAAAAGCAGGGGTCGTCTTATATGCCGGGTCAGCTGCTCGGATGCCTGCTGGATGTGCGGTAATACTGTATGTAGCTTTGGCTACATACAGTACTGTATATACCACTTAGCCAACCCCGGTGAGCGATGTATTCAAATGAATACAGAGCCTGCTCAGATTGGAGTAATAACCTCTGCCAATCCGAGCAGGCTACATACAGTAACAACCTCTGTTCGGATTGAGAGTCAGAGAGGTGTGGGCTGATGATGTTACAGCCTCTGCCAATCCAAGCAGGCTTTGTATTTATTAATAGAATACATCGCTCGCCGTGATTGGCTCCAGCAAGAAGGAAGAAGAATATTGCTCCAGCTCCAGCAAGATTGAAGAAGAATATGGCTTCATAAGAAATAAATATGAAGTGTCGGAAGCCTAGAGAAGGGGGGTCGTCTTTTACGATGAGTACAGGCAAAAAATCTTAAAAACTATAAAATTAGGGGGTCACCTTATACACCGGCAAATGCGGTAATTTACAAATGACATTTTTCAACTTTATAGACTTTAATTTACACATTAGCCATGTGCAAAGAACTGTCACATTCTTTGCAAACTCCAAGTCTACTATAGCCACTACTTTATAAATTTTTTCCTATTTACTCTAAAAAAAAAGCAGATTTGTTTGACAACATCAGTCTTTCGTGAATCCATGCTTAAAATATTGTTTTCTAGCAAAAACTCTTCTATGTGGTCTTTTATCAAACACTCAAGTATCTTTTTGACCATTGAAGTTAAATTAACTGGTCTGTAGTTATTTGGTAAAGACTTTGCTCCCTTTGGTCTTAGCCTTGTGCCAATCTAGTGGCACTGAGCCGGTCATTAAAGAGTCTCTAAAAATTTGAAACAATGGAATGGCTTTGAAATAACAGAGTTCACCTCTTTAAGGACACATGTAAGCCTTCTGATCCAGTGCTTTATTAACCCTTATGTTGTCCCCATGCTTCTGGACCATATTAGTTTTAAGCCTCTGGGGTTCTTTTGAGGCCATGTCAATAGTACACGATTATTAACTTGAGCTCCCCATGTTTGCATAAATAGAGATAAAGAGGGGATTTAATAAATGTACCTTCTCTTTGTTCCCAGTCCCCAGCTCTTAATTATCTTGTAAAGGACCTACATGCTCAGGCCTGACTCTATTAGTATTAATATATTTAACCCTCTAAGCGGTAATCCCGAGCGTGACTCTGGGTGGTTTTTCATGCTGTTATCGGTATCCCCGAGTCACGCTCAGGGTAGCTGTGCAGAGCCTGCAGCGGGCGTTCCTTACCTTCTCCTGTCGATCCGGTGATGATCTCCCATTGCTGTGATCATCGGAGAGACCCCCCCGCTCTGTCCGTCGGCATCTGACTTCCTGGTTCCGTTCCCTGCAGCAGCAATGGTGCATGGGAGCGGAATTGGGAGGGAAATTCAAATGTAGCACAAACACAAACACATAAAAAGGAGGTGATACAATGTAATCTGAGAGGATTACACTGTATCATCTTGGAATCTGACACAGTGCCCTTTCAGTGCCCCTTGTCATTTGTGCCCATAAAAAAAATCTTTTGAAAATGGCATCAAAAAAGTGCTTTCCAACAAAGGCGCTTTTGGATGAGTTGAGCGACAGTGGCAGCGACACAGAGTTGATCGCAGAACAGAGCGATAGTGAGTGGTGGGGAGATTTGTCATCTGACTCTGACACTGATCCAGAAAGTGACAACGGCGATGATCCCGCACCTGACCTCAGCGATGTGCGCACTTGGTGGCCTATAGACAGGGATACGGACCAGGCAGCGCCCCCAAGATTCCGATTCACTGGATCACCTGGGATGAATGTAGATGTGGAGAGTGACAACCCTCTGGCGTACCTGCAATTATTTCTTACTGAGGAGGTAATTTTAAAAATCATCACAGAAACCAACCTCTACCATGATCAGCAATGCGCTACGCTGTGTGCCAGGTTTTCCAGAACCAGAAAGTGGGAACCGGTGACTAAAGAGGACATCTGGCAGTTTCTGGGACTCATCATCCTTCAGGGGGTGGTGGGGAAACCGCTCCAGAAATGGTATTGGACCACCAATAAGTTACTGGCCACTCCATTTTTTGGCACCGTGATGTCTGAATAACGTTTTTCGCTCATCATGAAGAATTTACACTTCACCAACAATGAAGAGTTTGATGAGGCAACGCATCCTGTGCCCAAACTAAAAAAAATCTGGGAGGTATGCCAAATGATTGTCACCGACTTCCAGCGGACCTACGTGCCAGAAAGGGACGTCAGTGTGGACGAAAGTCTGATGGCCTACAAGGGACGCCTGAGCTGGATACAGTTTATTGCATCCAAAAGAGCGCGGTTTGGCATCGAATTTTACATGCTCTGCGAGTCATCCACCGGATACATCTGGAATGCGGTCATTTACACCGGTAAAGGCACCAAGTTCAACCCCAGGTACAGCCGCTATGGGATGGCCACATCATCGGTCTTTACACTGCTGGACCCATTGCTGAACCAGGGATATTGTGTGACAACGAACAATTTTTACACATCTCCGGAACTGTATGAGGTTTTGCTCCTAAACAAAACTGATGGGTATGGTACCGTTAGGCCAAACCGTTGTGACATGCCATCAATGTTTGGCAAGAAAAAAATAAAAGCCGGAGAAATGGTTGCTTTTCAAAAGGGTAAGATGATGCCAATGCGATGGCGAGACAAGAAGGACGTGTGTCTCATGAGCACCGTGCACAATACCTCCACTGCCATGGTCCGCACAAAACATGGGAAAGATGTGCTGATCGACTATAATAACACAATGGGAGGTGTCGACAGAGCCGATCAGGCAATGACATTTTACCCGGCGATGCGGAAACAGCAAAATAAATATTACAAAAAGATTTTCAGGCATCTCCTGGAACAATGCCTTTGGAATGCCTATATCCTTTATAGAGCAAACACTCTATAATTTTTTTCCTTTTTACATATTCTTTTTCTTTTATTGCGTATTTCTTCATTTTTATATTTTTAAATGCCCTTTAATTATTCTTTATAGCTTTTTTTTTTTATTTGGACATGAGCCACATACTGTAGGTTTTATTTTTAGCCTTTTACAAATATTACTCATGGAAATATATTTTGAGGTGTGTTTGCATAAGTGGATCTGGAACATTGCCATTTCTGCAGTTTGTTCTTCAATGACAATATTCCCTCCTAGTCTGAGTCTTACAGCATCTCTAAGCCCTAGAAGATTTGATTTTTTTTAAATAAAAGTGTTTTTATCTTTACAATATGTGCTTGTTGTTTACAGCTTACATAAATTGAAATCATGTTATGGTCACTGCTACCCAGATCTTCATTAATATGAACATTAGCTCTGTGCTGGATGATTTTTAGCTATTTACCTATTACCTGTGATCTGAACCTGAAAAAGGGGACAGTTTCCTATTGATCCATCTTCTGGAGTTGCTACCTGTTTGTGGCCGTGCACCTGTTGCCAACTTTGGCTTGTATCCTCAACCAACCTCACTCTTACTTAACAATTATGACTATTGCTACCCACTCATTGCTGACCCTAGCTTACCCATGACCTATTCTCTGCTTTCTGATTTGGTACTGCACTTTCGACCTGCTACTCTTGCACCAACTGTGCTTCCTATGTCAATAATTACAAGTTCCACAGAATCCACACCCTTACATACTTTTTCTCACTACCTTAGGGTTCTAAGGCTGGAGTTTTCAGAGAGGCTGTTGTCAGCATCTTGGTCTCCAGATATCTGTACATGACACTTAAGCCTCGTACACACGCACGGTATACTCAGCAAGAACCAGCAAGAAAACTGCTGGCAGAGCTTTCTTGGCAAGTAAACTGTGCGTGTGTACGAGGCTTTCAGGTTTCTCGTCAAGGAAACTGCCCAAAATCATGACGAGAAAAATAGAGAACCTGAGAGTGTGTATACTTACCTGTTGCTGTGGAAACCCACGCATCCTCGAAATTACTTTGATGCATGTGCGGTAGCTTCCTAGGCATAGGTAGGGTGCAGCAAGATCTCGGTGACGGCATAGAATGTGACGAGTGCATGTTCGTCGTACGCGATGACGTCACTGCGTTCTTGCCATTCAAAAGAATGGCGGTTCTTTTGAATGGAGTGTCTGTACACTCGGGCGGCAAGAGATTTTTGCCAAGAATCTCTTCAGGAAAAACAACGTTTTTTCCTGATGAGATTCTGGCCCGTGTGTACAGAGCTTCAGAAGCTTACCAAGTGGAAGTGATTTCAAATCTTATTAGCAGCACCAAAGGCTTTAATGCTGTAAAAGTCTCTGTAAAAGTTTATTTCCTCTCTCTACCTTCTTAAATATACTAAATTTGTAAATAGCGTGAAATTACATATAATTTGGCATTGTGTATCTCCACTGTGTATTTAAAGCACTGTAGATCTTTGATTTGCAAAGTGGTAGGGTATCTGTCACACTGGGGTTGATTAGAATCTAGTGCATCTGTGCATGGTAGCCAGTTGGCGTCTAACTTCAGCTTTTTCGTTTTCTCTGGTTTCTATGCAGAGTTGCACCAGATTTTGCGCTTTTCAGTTTTAGTAAATAACCCTCACTGTTTTAACTACATTTTTTGGTAATTAGTTAATTACTTTAGATGTTCTTTCATTCAGGTTTTGGCTGTTGCAAGGTCCAGATAATGTAACCCTTTCAATTTTAGAATACACACAACCAAAACTATAAGGCCCCTTTCACATTGGGACGTTTTTCATGCGGTACAGCGCTAAAAATAGCGCTGCTATACCGCATGAAAAATCATGCCCTGTACTCTTCAATGTGAAAGCCCGAAGGCTTTCACATTGAAGCGATGCGCTATCAGGAACGCTCCAAAAGTCCTGCTAGCCGCATCTTTACCGCGGTATAGGAGCGGTATTAACCCTTTTTCGGCCGCTAGCGGGGGTTAAAACCTCACCGCTAGCGGCCGAATATCGCGGTAAACACGATGTGCGTGCTATACCGTCACCGCGGCTGACGCTTCAGTGTGAAGCCAGCCTAAGTGTGTCTCGTACTTAAAACAAAGGCTACATTTATTTTCATACTAGGAGTATGTTTCTCCAAGTACTTTGTTAAAAGAATTCTTGTCAGTTATTATGTACTATTTGTAGCTGAATCTTCACAAGCAAAGCCCACAAAACTGGATGTGACCAAACACAATTAGTTAATGTCAATGGCCAATCAGCATCCGACTATAACTCAGCCTTTCCTACTACACAGACCTGCTGTTATCCAGACTACAAATTCCATTTAATAGCAATGCAGAAACATAACAGAATACAGCTGTCATTAAATTCCCTGTCCCCTTCCTCCACTGTCAGCTGTGATGCTCTTTTATGGCAGCACTGAAAAAGTGGGATGCTTAGTATTTAAACAGCACATAATACAGCTAATTAAACACAGTTGCTGTATAAACACAGTTTTTTAAATATATATATATATTTAAATGATATATATTTTTTAATTGTATTTTCTGTGTCAGGCTTAATTTTGTTATTACCTTGCTATCAGTGTTAGGTAACTAAGAGACATGAGTGTTAACAATCTTTATCTCATTCAGATTTTCTACAAGCAAAGGTTTATCTCCCATTTCTCTGATGTGACTTGTTCTTTATATAAAGTATATAAAATTATCTCATTAGTCAAGTAAGTAAAAGAGTGGGTCAGCCATTCTGTGATGAAGGTGATGAGTTCTAGAGGACTTGTAGAAAAATAATGATTTGTTATTCATTAGAAAGAAATGAGAGCAACCCCCACCCCTCACAACCCCCCTAAAAAAAAAAAAAAGATAACGAAGCCAATTACATAGCTAAATGACTTTTCCTGACACCCCTTCATCCCAAACAAGCCAAGACCCTTTTTTCTGAAATAATATTTTTTGCATTTCACTGGCTGCACATTGAATCCGACACAATGCAAACATCTGACTGTGTTTTTGAGTTTGCTCGTAATTAGGTTCTCACAGATGGAAAGCATATTCATCCTTACAGACCCATGTTGAGAATGTATGTGCAGCTCTCAACCAGCTGCATGAGTCATAGATCTGGCAATTAAACTTGGTCTCCTATCAGAGAAATAAATCTCTCCCTCCTGTGTTACCCACGGCAAGTTGGCATGGAGGTAACTTTATTTCTAGGTTTAATCTAAAATGTTCTTGATGATTTCATAGTTTAAAAAAGGCAGTAGCAGTTATAAAACATATTTTTTTAGTTTGTATTCTATTTTCTCTCAAAATACACTTTATTGTTCTTGCTTTTTTTTATCTTTGCTGATCACCTTTCAAAGTTTTCACTACCACCCATATTAAAAGGTCAGTACACCATGGCAGCGTGTTGAATCACGGACCAGCCATTTATATCTCTGTGGAACTCTGGAATCTAAAAATTGGCACCTGAACTGCCAACTCATCATCAGCCAGTGAATTCAGTATTTATTTTTAAATAGTGAGAACGAAGATGGATAAAATAGATTTCCCTGCTTTGTTTTGTCACAGATACAGAATTGTCACTTCAGCTGTAGGTGACCAGCTGCCACTCCTCTCTAATGTGTAAATATCAGCGTAAAAGAAGATAATCTGCATTTTTTAAACACTACATGATTGGCTGTATTTTATTATGACATAGGGGAATAAATAAAGGTTGTTACATGTGTTATGTATTAAGCTCTTTGTTATAAACCTAGTCCGGCTAAACTTCTCGCTATTACTGTACATTGCATCATATGTAACTTCTGTGATAAGATTTTTTTGAAAAAAACAAAAAAAAACAATAATAATGCTGCTATATTGAGTAGAACTGCTTTCATTGTCTGAAGATTGTTTTTTTTTTTTTTTTTATTAGAACCTGTTTTTTTGTTTTTTTTAAGTATAACAAAAAACAAACAAACAAACAAACAAACAAAAAAACACAAATACAACACATTTAAAGCACCAGAGGCAAGCCCAATAATTAGCGATGAGCTAAGTAGACCTGGTTGGGGAGACCTGGTTTAGAGAGAGGCATTAGCAAAATTTTCCCAAAAAAAATCTTACAAAAAGATGAATCCTGGAAATGGTATTCAAAGTGGTGCCTATACCCATTATCTCAGGGGAGATGCTTCCAAAATACCAACATTCCAATACACCACAAAGAAAACTGCACCAACTAAGGCTACCAATGCAAAAAATTGCAAACTTTTGCCAATTCAGGTTTTATTCTATCAAAACAGTATTAAACCCAAAAGCAAAACATATATTATATTGCAGCTTACCAATTCTTAGATGTGATGGCTGTATCAGTTTCCTGTTTAGGCTTTCTTGCTTCTATTTTCACCTGGTCATTTAGCCAGTACATCTGATGTCTTGCAGAAGCTCAAGCTCTCTAGCAGAATGTATCAGTGGACATGGATGAGACAATCCAATTACCATTGGATTGATCAGCTTTTATTTATTCATGTAAAACATTTATCCCAAAATGAAACACAAACTGTTTACTGTAACTAATTACAAAGTGTGGGCTGGAGTTTGGCTTCAATGTGTTATTGTATTCAAATTTACTAATACATTTAACACTCCTCTCCCTCCCAGACTGACAATTCTGCTGTCTGCTAAGCCTACTGTTCTCATTCCTCCAGGGTTGAGTAGTCTCATTAATACAGGAGGTGTGTTATTGGCTAGATCATCAGGTGAAAACAAAGGGAAAAAAGCCAAAGAAAGGAAAATGGATTCAGCCACCACATCTAATGATTGTTAAGCTGTAATCTAATAAATTTTTGGTTTTGGGTTTAAAGCCGCTTTAATAAAAATATTTGCATTACTATTGCTTTCAGGGAATCTCTCAAGGTCCTTTATTTGGGCATTTTCCTGGCTGTCTTGTTTGTATACCTTTGGTTTCAGCCAAAATATGTATTAATATTATACATAATTATTGTACATAATGTCTATGTCTTTTATGCGTGAGACATCCCAGAGAAGGGGAAGCTTCAAAGAAGGTCCTGGACTGGACTAGGAGGAGGCCCTGGCCTGGGGGGTTCAGTGAAGGCCCTGGGCTAGAGGGTTGAGTGGAGGCCCTGGGCTGATGGGGGTGCGGAGGAGGTCTTAGGCTGGGGAGTGAGGAGAAGGCCCTTGGTTGGGGGCTGCAGAGGAGGCCCTGACCTGGGGGGGCGCAGATGAGACCCTGGACTTAGGGGATGCAGAGGAGGTCCTGGGCTTGGGGGGGTGCAGAGGAGGCCCTGGACTGGGGGGTGCAGAGGAGACCCTGGACTGGGAGGTTCAGAGGAGGTCCTGGACTAGGAGGGGTACACAGGAGGCCCTGGACTGAGGGGTGTAGAGGAGGCCCTCGACTTAAAAAATGGGGTTGATAAAGGACTTGGCTTCAGAGAGCAGGGTGCAGAGGAGGCTCTTAACATATAGCGGGCTGTAAAGGAGGCCTTGGACTAGGAGAGGAGGTCCCAGATTAGGAGAGAGGATGTCTGGAGGCCCTGAACTGAGGAAGCAGTTGTCTGGAGGCCCTGGACTATAAGAGGGCATCATGGAGGCCCTCTGCACTAGGAAAAAGGGTGCCTGGGTTGAGGAAGAGCCTGCCTGGGCCCTGGAGGGTGAGTTTAGAACAGGGACGTTTATCAATTGTCACAGTTAATGCCAAACGGGAGCAGAGAGACCAGTTGTGTGATAGATTTATTAAAGGAGAAGTACAGCCAAAGCATGTTTGGTTGTACTTCTCCTGTTGATCATAGCAGTGAAGATTGTTTTGTACTCCTGTGACCCATTTTTAGCTGACAGCGGTCTTAAGCCTGCTGTCAGCTGATGTCACAGAGTCAGTCCAGGCTGGGGAAGGATCGCAACAATATGGTTGGGATGCACTCACATGCCTGCACTGGCACCCGGCTCAGCCTCTTAGCAAGTCGCTAAGGCCCCATACACACGCTCGGGATTTCCGACGGGAAAAAGTCAGTTTGGAATCCCGACGGGAAAAAAGAGAGCTGGTTGTCTTTTTTTGCCGGCAGGATTGGCAGTTTTGCCATCTGAAAAATTGCGAGGGAGCATACACACGGCCGGGATTCCCGGCCAACAGCTCTACTCTCAGTTTTCCCGTTGGAAAACCCGGTCGTGTGTACGGGGCATAAGAGCCTGAACTGGCCACTCTCACCCCCTTTCCAGCCCAGTGTGTCAGTGAGCACCTAGGGGAGGGGCAAAGCAGAGAACCAGAGACTGACAGCCACCAGCTCTCTTTTCAGGGTGCACTGAGAACTGAGTGATCGTCGGTAGGGGACAGATGCAGCATCTACCTAGGTAAGTATGATTCATAAATAAAATTCCAATACTTCTCCTTTAATTACCCGACATGTCCTCTTTCCTTCTATTCAGTCCACATGATGACAATTAGGCCTCATTCACATGGAGCATATGCGTACATGCCCAGTGCAATGGCCATGTACCGCAAGGGGGTGCATGGTGTCCTGTGCATCCCTGTGCAAGCAGTCCAGTCAAAGTCAATTGGGACACAAACGCCTACCTCCAATCCGATCCGCAAAAAAAAAGAAAAAAGTAGAGTGGGCTCTATAGAATAGAGTGGGCTGCCATGCACCCACTCCGCTCATTGTGGCCTGCGACTGTTACCAAGTCGCTTAGGTGGCCCTCGTTCTTCAAAAGTTTGTGCACTCCTGCTTTAAGGTTAGCTGTGCGTAGTAAAGAATATGCAATAAAACTGTTTTATTTTATTAAAATAGATGTACTAAGGTTTGTACTGTCTGCTACATACTCGCTTGTGGCACAGTCATTAAAGCATATGGCCCTTTAAGCTCCTCCCACTGCTGATGCAATCTGACCACACTCACAGTGTTGGCATGGCGCTGCTATATTTCCGCATACCATTTTTCTTGGGGGGGGGGGATGCTTTTTCCACCCAAAGTAAATGGAATTATGGTTAAAAATGGATCAACAAAATAATCTGCATTTTTAGAATGCATAGTATTTCAATATAATGTTAACAGTTATATACAGTGAGTAGAATGGTGTATATGTTGAAAATTGTATATTTTTTAAACCTAATGTGATTTCTGATGAGGTGCTAAGATTTTAAAAACCTGTGCATCCCTAGGGCACAAAAAATGGCAAATAATGCTAATATTTACATTGTGCCGTGGAAATGGTTTAAAAGGGCATGCTTAAATAGAACTTGAACCTACTCACTGCATGCACTGCACACAAAATTGAAGCCTTCCGTTACATACACTATTTTGCATACAGAATATAGACACCCCATGAGAGATTTGGAGTACATTCTCTGAGTGCCCAGGGCTAGCAATGATACTGCATGTATCTATTATTATTTTCACTAGGACATTAGGATGATATTTGAGATATTATCATAATATGCATAAAGACGTGAAAAATTGCTAAAGTGACCATATATACTGTGACTGTACATTTATATTACTTTCATGGTAATGCAAACATACAGATATTTATTTGGATTTATTATTGTAGCTTATTAGAAACAATAATAATAAACCCCAATAAATATCAACGTTCACATTAACAATAAATATAAAAAACAGTCACAGTATATATGGTGACTTTAGCAATTTTTTACATCTTCATATATAATAGGATTCGGAACATCTCCATTGACAACCTAATGTCCTAATGACAATAATAATCAATGAAATCTGTAATCTTGATCACTGACAACAAAGTGTTACACTGGCTGATGGTGTAGACACTGAGGTTCCCTCCACCCTTAACCAAAAACCAGGGAACCTCAACGTCTCCATATGGTTACACTTTGATGCTTACCAGATCTGTTGATTTCAGAGAAGCTCAACCTGCTGCACACTTACAGCCTGGAATCCCCTACTGTCTGCTGCAGTCTCTCACAGGGTCTCTCCATGCAGCTTGAGCTTCACACCTGCACCATAAGGTAAACAGGGTGCCATGCACCAGAAGGTGGACCGAGCACCATCACCTTCGAGGCTGGCCACAACCCCTTACAAAGTCCAGCCCAATCAAAATGCAAGCCTCGGCAGGCTCTGCCTCTGGCCTGTTCTGCAGGAATTGGAGCGAGTGTACACGGGCACTGCCTGATCCGCTGCTGGGGAGGATTTTGTGCTCTCCCCAGATCAGGACAGTTGGCAACTATGGAGGCCCCTCCCCCTGCATTGTATAGAGGAAAGTGATCTGATAGCCGAAGGGAGATCCCACAGTTTGCTGGCACCACAGAGCTGCCGATCCGCGTCTCGACTGCACAGTGAACTGACAGCTGTAACATGCAGGGGGAGATGCCAGGTCCTGGGCCCCCCCCTACAGTGGTGGAACACCAGGGACCGGTCGTAAGTCCGACTGCTGCGACCCTGGAAGCTCTGCCACTGCTACCGGCTCCTCTTTTGTCAATAAAGCATTATGTGATGTGCATATCCCAGGAGGCACAGCAAGCTAAGTGCACATCATTTTCCTAGATGGGTGACTTACATAGGGGGGAAAGGCCAGAAGATTTTTCATAAAAAAATTGTAAAAAGGCACTTTTTGCACATCAGAGTTGATAATGGGTAGAAAGTAAAGGGGAGCAAATTGAGTGTGAAGATCCCCTTTAATCATCATTCATGTAATAAGACATTTTTTGTTAACCTTGAATATCCAGTTATGCTTTTCACATTACTTCTAAGTAAGTTAAATATTTACACAATTTTACGTAAAAATTCTCAACTCCTTTAGTAAATCAGCCTAAGCTACCATAAAGTATCTACCATAAAGTAGACAGGAATGAAGGCTTCATAGCATACAAACTAGCAGTCAAAATTCAGTGAAGGGGGGAATGGCAGTACCCCACCCGAAAACATACTTCCTAGCTTCGCAGCTACAACATCTTGCGAATTGCGGATCGGAGGGAGACGGGAATCCCGGTACATTGATGCTAATAGGGGCACCACATAGGACAATATTGGAGGCACTCGAGGCTGGCTCGTTTATTCATAAATGTCCAACTATAAAACTTGTCCTTAAAGTATGGCAAACTACAAAAGCACTGATGGGCTATAAGGGAATAACAACGTTTGCCCCTCTCTGGTGCAACCAAAACTTAAGGGAATTAAAAGATATTGAGAGATGCATGGAATGGGAGAGACAAGGGATAAACCGCTTAAACCAATTGTATGATGGAGAACATATGAAATCCTTTCAAGACTTGCGACAGGAATTAAATATAGCAAATAAAACATTTTACAGATACCTCCAGATCCGGCACGGCATCTAAGCCCAGTTCGGGTCACAACCCATTGTATGGTCCTCGGCCCCTACCCTCCTGAAAATAAGCTCTTCAAAAACAACTAAAGGCCTGATCTCCGATTTGTATTCCAGAATAGGAGCCAAAACAATAAGTAGGGCAGGCCCCATTAAGAGTAGGATAGGGTGGGAGAGAGACTTAGGGCAAATGACCACGGAACAGTGGAGCGCGATCTTGAAGAGGGGGGTATTGGTTTCAATCTCTCCATCTCAGAAAGTATCACACTTATTCCTCTTGCATAAAGTATACTATACCCCCAGGTGAATGTTCAATCTCGGGTGAAGAAGTACTGACGAATGTCCAAGGTGCAGAGCGACTGGCAATCTTATCCACATGATGTGGAAATGCCCTAAGCTATTCAGATACTGGGAGGAGGTGATAGATATAATAAATAAAACTTTTAAAACGAATTTGGAAGTCGAGTCTAAGACATGTCTATTAGGAAGTATAGAGGAGGATGGAGTGCCCGCCGGTGCCCTTGAGGTGGTGCTGAGATGCCTCTTCCAGGCAAGAAAGTTAATTGCGTGGAGGTGGCAGGCTCAGACCCCACCCACTGTCAAGTCATGGGTTGAAACCATTAACACAATGGGGCTGATTTACCAAGCCTTTACTCCATGACTCATGGAGTAAAAGCAGGAGTAGCAGCCGTTTTGCCATTTACTAAAGAAATACGCTGCTAGTGCAGTGTATTTCCCTAGTTACTAATGTGCTCCGTGCGCCCAGGAGAGGGTGCATTGTGCACCAGTACAGACCTGGCGCACGGCACATTAAACTGTAAATTGCGGGGGTTTGGGCGGGAGTTTATTAGGGGGGGAGGTGGGGGGATGCAGGGGAAGTGAAGTGACATGTGTTTTGAAGTGTTTGGCGGGCCGAATTGAAAGGGAAAGTGTTTTTTGAAAACAGATCCCCGTACGCTTGCACAGTGCGCCTGAACCTCGGGAGGTTCATTTGCATACTGGGCATGCGCAGAGAGAAAAGTCAGGGATTCCCGTGCGCCTTGTCAGTACGCCGTGAAAATCTTGGTAAATACCAAGCGGCGTACCCGTGAATGCGCTGCGTGACGCGGCGCACGGGAATCTCCGAGCTGTTTTCAGCCCTGAAGGGGAACTCCGCGCCAAATTTCAAACTTGAAATCGGCGCGGGTCCCCCTCCAGGGCTACATTAGGCTCTTAGGCTTGGTCCGGAACGTGAGGGGTTAAACCCGCGCCGATTCGGCGCGGGGGTCCCCCCCAGATCCAAACCAAGCCCTCATCCCAAGCATGCAGTCTGGCCCGGACAGGAATGGGGGCGGGGACGAGCGAGCGCCCCCCCCCTCCTGAGCCGTACCAGACCGCATGCCCTCAACATGGGGGAGTGTGTGCTGTGGGGGAGGGGGGCACTGCCCCCCCACCCCACAGCACTCTTGCCCCCATGTCGATAGGGACAAGAGCCTCTTCCCGACAACCCTTGCCATTGGTTGTCAGGGGAAGGGCGGGGCTAATCGGAATCTGCGAGCTCCCTTTAATAAGGGGGCCCCCAGATGCCGGCCCCCCACCCTATGTGAATGAGTATGGGGTACATCGTACCTCTACCCATTCACATGGGGGAAATGTAAAGTAAAATAAAACACCACACAATAAAATATTTTATTAATCTGCTCCGGAGCCCCCCCTTTCTTCTTTAGCTCTCTTAGAAGGGGGGGTTTCTTCTCTCCCGATCTTCTGCCGGGACCCTGGGCTTCGGTGATTTCTGCCGGGGGAGGGCGCCATCCCTCGGTCCTCTCCGGAGCCTTCCGCCGGATGCCCCCACCCCATTTAAGCTCTTTTTCATTAGGGAGGGGCATCCGGACTTCTGGGTCTTCTGCCGGGGGATGGCGCCTATCCCCCGGTCTTTCCGGTGCCTTCCGCCAGGGTTCCGGTCTTCCTGGTCTTCTGCCGGGGGTGCGCCAACTCCCCGGTCTTTTCTCTGCTCCCTCTTCTGCCTGGCTCCCCCGCGGAGCCAGGGCTTTCTTCCGTCTTCTTTCTTCTCTCTTCCTTCTTCTGCCTGTCTCCTCCGGGAGCCCAGGGCTTGTCTGCGCTGTCCTCTCCCTTCTCTTCCATTGGATGTTGACACGACGAGGTTCCGCGCTGACATGCCGTGTCAGCGGCGGGCATGGACTTATATAGGGCAATGCCACCATGTGACCTCAACCCATGTGACATCACATTCCCTGGGCATGATGGGAATGTGATGTCACATGGGTTGAGGTCACATGGTGGCATTGCCCTATATAAGTCCATGCCCACTGCTCAGACGGCATTCCAGCGCCGGACCTCGTCGTGTCAACATCGAATGGAAGAGAAGGGAGAAGACAGCGGAGACAAGCCCTGTGCTCCGCGGAGGAGACAGGCAGAAGCGGAAGGCATCGCAGAAGCCCGGAGAGTGGCGCCCTCCGGCGGAAGACACCGTACAAGCCCGGGACCCTCCCCCAAAGGCAGGAGCCTCCCTGGTGAAGGGGGTCCCGGTGAATTACGTCGCTGAAGACGGGGGTGGGGTGCCAGTGCACCCCCCCCCGCAGAAACCGTCGTGGAAGCCCGGGACCCTCCCCCAAAGGCAGGAGCCTCCCTGGTGAAGGGGGTCCCTGTGAATTACGTCGCTGAAGACGGGGGTGGGGTGCCAGTGCACCCCCCCCCCGCAGAAACCGTCGTGGAAGCCCGGGACCCTCCCCCAAAGGCAGGAGCCTCCCTGGTGAAGGGGGTCCCGGTGAATTACGTCGCTGAAGACGGGGGTGGGGTGCCAGTGCACCCCCCCCCGCAGAAACCGTCGTGGAAGCCCGGGACCCTCCCCCAAAGGCAGGAGCCTCCCTGGTGAAGGGGGTCCTGGTGAATTACGTCGCTGAAGACGGGGGTGGGGTGCCAGTGCACCCCCCCCCCGCAGAAACCGTCATGGAAGCCCGGGACCCTCCCCCAAAGGCAGGAGCCTCCCTGGTGAAGGGGGTCCCGGTGAATTACGTCGCTGAAGACGGGGGTGGGGTGCCAGTGCACCCCCCCCGCAGAAACCGTCGTAGTAGCCCGGGACCCTCCCCCAAAGGCAGGAGCCTCACTGGTGAAGGGGGTTCCGGCAGAAGATGGCGAAGCCCGGGGCCTAATGGGGTGGTGGTGGGGGGCCCCGGCAGAAGACCCCCGGCTGACTAATAAATTAATTTATTCATGTGTGGTGTATTATTTTTTCCATTTTTTTCCCCAGGTGAATGGGTAGGGGTACAATGTACCCCCATACTCATTCACATAGGGTGGGGGGCCGGAATCTGGGGACCCCTTTATTAAAGGGGTCTCTCAGATTCTGATAAGCCCTCCGCCCGCATACCCCGACAACCAACGGCCAGGGTTGTCGGGAAGAGGCTCTTGTCCCTATCGACATGGGGACAAGAGTGCTTTGGGGTGGGGGGGCAGTGCCCCCCTCCCCCACAGCACACACTCCCCCATGTTGAGGGCATGTGGTCTGGTATGGCTCAGGAGGGAGGGGGGCGCTCGCTCGTCCCCACCCCCATTCCTGTCTGACCAGACTGCGTGCCTGGGATAATGGCTTGGTTTGGATCTTGGGGGGGACCCCACGCTATTTTTTTTTGCGCGGGTTTAACCCCTTATGTTCCAGACCAAGCCTAAGAGCCTGGTATGCACCTGGAGGGAACCCACCTTATTTTTTTTTTCGGGGGTCTGGAGTTCCCCTTCATGAACAGCGATCTGTCATTTACACATGTCAGTCCCCCCCCCCCTACAGTTAGAACACACCCAGGGAACATATTTAACCCCTCCCTCGCACCTAGTGTTAACCCCTTCCCTGCCAGTGGCATTTTTTGAGTAAGCAATGCATTTTTTACAGCACTGATCGCTAGAAAAATGCCAATGGTTCCAAAAAAGTGTTCGATGTGTCCGCCATAATGTCGCAGTACCGATAAAAATCGCTGATCGCCCCAATAACTAGTTAAAACAACAAAAAAAAAAATTTGTAGACGCTATAACTTTTGCAAAAACCAAACACTAAACGCTATTTGCGATTTTTTGGAAACAAAAAGATGTAGAATACGTATCGGCCTAAACTGAGGGGTTTTTTAGTTTTTTTCAATATATATTTTTGGGGATATTTATTATAGCAAAAAGTAAAACTAATTTTTACATATGTGGGCGGGACTTACGCAAGTCCCGCCCACATATATAAACATCGTTCAAACCACACATGTGAGGTATTGACGCGTGCGTTAGAGCGAGAGCAATACTTTTACCACTAGACCTTCTTTGTAACTATAAACTGGTAACCTGGAAAAAAAAGAAAAAGGTTGCCTATGGGGATATTCACGGAATTCATTTTGGCCCCATTGCAGGAGTGTTTCCAATAGTAAAGCGTGACATGTAAGGTATCTATTTACTCAGTGTAACATCATCTTTCACATTATCCCCAAAAATTGGGCTCACTTTTGTGTTTTGTTAATTTTTAACCACTTGAGCCCGGACCATATTTCTGGTCAATGACCGGGCAAGTTTTTGTGATTCGGCACGGCGTCGCTTTAACTGACAATTGCGCAGTCGTGCGACGTGGCTCCCAAACAAAATTGGCAACCTTTTTTTTCCCACAAATAGATTATTAAATGTGCGTGTTTACTTCTGTCTTTAACACCTCCCCTTCAGGCTGGAAAGCATCAGATCAGGGGAAACCAAAAAAAAAAAGCTCTCATTCCATTGCAGCTTGGTTCCTACATGTGTGATGAACTGAGCATGCTCAAACACTTAGAAAAAAAATATCCTTTCTTTTTAAAAGGTGAAAAACACTCATTGGATGCTCATAGAGCGTGGTTTGGATTAATTGCAGGTGTGCCCAATTACAAGCTCACCCAAACTAGAGACTGCAATTTGGTCATGTGATTTCAATTGCTTCATTACTAGCACTGTTATAAAAAGCTTGGATCGATCAGTCCTCAGCTGCCCTCAGAAGGGGCAGGCAGGCAGAAATGCTGTTGCTAAACACAAATGTGGTTTGTTGCTTTTTGCCAATGGTTTTGGTTTATTTTTAAATGATGATCACTTTGATGTATTTGTCTATGTGGCCTTATTTTATGAAAAATGTGTAAAGCTATGGTTATTTAGAATTTTGAAATGTATTTTTGTTTGTTTGTCTTTTTTTGCTTTCCTTGTTTTGTTGACCAATAAAAATTACTTTAAAATTGTTAAGTTTGTCTTTTGTTACTTTTTCATGCTACATATGTTGACAGCTGCAGCTGAACTAGGTTTGGGCCTAACAAATTATGTGTGATTTTTGTCTAAGCTTCTTTCCTGGTGTGTAATCATGAAATGTTTGCCATGTTTATTCTCCCTGACTTTAAAGACAAAAACTGGTAAGTATTTTATTTATTCTGCAGTGGTCCTCAGCCCTCAAGTACCCCCGACAGGACATGTTTTGGGGATTTCTCTTATCAAGAATTGCTGTCCAGACTGTATTTTAAAGCACATGTGCAAGATGAAGGAAAACCTGCAAACATGGCCTGTGGGGGGGGTTTGCTATTGGTGGACAGGCTTGACGTGCTGATTTACAGCACTGTGCTTAAATCTAGCGCAAGGCAATCCTATTCAAATTGTGGGTGTTTGAGGGAAGCCAAGTGAGTGTTAGAACCCCTGCTTTGTGTTTTTTTTATTTTTGTGATGAGCTTTGTGTCCCTTTTCTTAAAATTGGCTTCACTTCCTGTCACACAGCTGAACAGGAAGTGAGGTTAAAACCCTACCAGTGTCTTTTCTTGGGGACACAGGTCAATCTTAACTAGTGTCCCCATTAAGCAAATTGCACTCCAGCACTGCTGTGTACACCCCAAATCATGGGTCTTCAAACTACGGCCCTCCAGTTGTTCAGGAACTACAATTCCCATCATGCCTAGTCATGTCTGTGAATGTCAGTGCATTACAAGGCCTCATGGGATGTGTAGTTCTAAAACAGCTGGAGGGCCGTAGTTTGAGGATCCCTGCCCCAAATGATTATTTAGTTTGGGGTTTAGTAAAGGCAAAGCCACTCTGCAGTACAAGCATAGTT
Source organism: Rana temporaria (assembly GCF_905171775.1). Classification (NCBI taxonomy): domain Eukaryota; kingdom Metazoa; phylum Chordata; class Amphibia; order Anura; family Ranidae; genus Rana; species Rana temporaria. The sequence goes on from NC_053495.1 coordinate 120,340,435, forward strand.
GCTGAAAATCAGAGAGGAAGCACTGATGGTTTTAACATCCAATCCTGTAGAAGCAAAGTTGTTTTGTTTTCTTTCTTCCTTGCTTTGCACTTGTAGTGCAAAGTGGATTTGCCTTTAGTCAATGGACCCCAAAGTCCAAGATCCCTAATAATTTGGGGTGTACACAGCAAAATGCTAGAGTGCAATTTACATAATGGGAAACTATTTAGCTTGATCTCTGTGTCCCCAAGAAAAGATTTTAGTAAGGTTTTACCCTCACTTCCTGTTTGGCTATGTGACAGGAAGTGAATGAATTAGAAAGGGTGAAGACACCTCACAAATGTTGTCACTATCAGGGGTGCAGACATCCCCAAAAAATGAGCAGATAATACTTATTTGCAAATTAATAATTTTTTAGTTAACATTGGGTGGGGTGCTCTAACGCACACATTCCTACATATTAGCAACGCTCTATCCTGGCTTATTGGCATGGTTATATTTTTTGGGGCTCTCAATAAAACTCTATGAAATTTGTGCTTAAACTAGAACCAGGGGCGGACTGACAACTCATGTGGCCCCTGGGCAATAGAAGATTATGGGGCCCCTCTGGCTTACAGATGACCACCACGCCAGGAGGTAGTGCAGAGGCGGGCAGCTAAAATCTTGGGATATTCACATTAAAAGAATGTCATTTTCGGACATATCAGGGACAGATCTAAAAAAAACACAGATTTTTACATACTGTCCCTGGTTTTACTGAGCCTGGCAACCCGGATGGGGCCCCCTAGTGGCATGGGGCCCTTGGGCAGTGCCCGAGTGACTCAATGGTCAGTCCGCCCCTGACAAGAACTATAATCAACAAGTTTTATTTTCTTTAATTTTGGATAGAGTGAGGGAGTGTTATAGGCCCTGTCAGTTTATTTTGTATTATCTGTGTCCAATTGGGGAGATTTGCCTTCACTTCCTGCCCCATAGCCAAACAGGAAGTGAGAGAAAAACTATGCAAATTAACCACTTCCCGCCCAGCCTATGGCCGATTTACGTCCGGGAAGTGGTTACACAATCCTGACAGGACGTCCTGCAGGATTTCATGCCGCACGCGCCTGTGGGGGCACGCAGTGCGGCGATCGGTGATGCGGGGTGTCAGTCTGATCTCAGTAAAGAGTCTCTCACGGAGACGGAGACTCTTTACCACGTGATCAGCCGTGTCCAATCACGGCTGATCACGATGTAAACAGGAAGAGCCATCGATGGCTCTTCCTCACTCGCGTCTGACAGACGCGAGTATAGGAGAGCCGATCGGCGGCTCTCCTGACAGGGGGCGTTCGCGCTGATTGTTTATCAGCGCAGCCCCCCCTCGGATCACCACACTGGACCACCAGGGATGCCCACCCTGGACCACCAGGGTGTGCAAAAACAAAAAAAAATATAGAACAAAAAAACAAAAAGCAAGAAAAAATAAGAAAAAAGATGCCAATCAGTGCCCACAAATGGGCACTGACTGGGAAAATCAGTGCCACCCCACAGTGTCCATCAGTGCCACCCCACAGTGCCCATCCATGCACAGTGCCCACCTATCAGTGCCCACCTGTGCCACCCATAAGTATCCATCAGTGCCACCCATAAGTGCCGCCCATCTGTGCCGCCCATGAGTGCCCATCAGTGCCGCCTATGAGTGCCCATCAGTGCCGCATAGCAGCGCCGCCAATCAATGCCACCTCATCTGTGCCGTCAGTACTACCTCATCGATGTCCATCAGTGCCATCTCATCGGTGCCCATCAGTGCCGCCATATCAGTGCCCGTAATTGAAAGAGAAAAACTTATTTACAAAAAAATTAACCTAAAAAAATAAAAACTTTTTTTTGTTTCAAAATTTGCAGTCTTTTTTTAGTTGTTGTGCCAAAAAAAAAACGCAGAGGTGATCAAATAACAACAAAAGAAAGCTCTATTTGTGGGGAAAAAAGGACGCCAATTTTGTTTGGGTACAGTGTTGTATGACCACGCGATTGCCATTCAAAGTGCGACAGTGTTGAAAGCTGAAAATTGGCTTGGCGGGAAGGTGCGTAAGTGCCTGGTATGGAAGTGGTTAAGGGAATCCAGTGCCCCCCCCAGAACTAGTGTGTGGGTCCCCTGAAAATTACTGGGCGGGGTTATACAAAAACAGGGTGTGACCTTGACAGGAAGGGGTGGGTCATTTTTCTATTAGGAGGTGCAGATATGTAGTCAGGCCTAGGGCAGAACCAAACCTAAATATACTACTGCATATTAGGGCTTATTTAGACCGGAACCGATTTACAGCGTGTTTTTATATTGTGGGAGGAAACCCACGCAGGCACAGGGAGAACATGCAAACTCCATGCAGATGCTGTCACGGGCGGGATTCGAACCAACGACTCTTTTGCTGCTAGGTCAAAGTGCTATACACTACACCACTGTGGTGAACGAACATGATTGCAGCTGAAAGCATGAGAACTTTTTTTTTTTTTTTCAATACCATGCTTTCCAGCCTTATTGACCCCGCCTCTCTCCATAAAGAGGACCTGTCACACACTAGTCCTATTACAAGGGATGTTTACATTCCTTGTAATAGGAAGAAAACTGATCATTTTTTCTTTATTTTTTTTATTTCAGTGTAAAACATTATAAAACTAAATAAAAATAAATAAGAAAACCCCAAAAAAAATTTTTAAAGCGCCCCGTCCCGACGAGCTCGCGCACAGAAGCAAACGCATACGCGAGTAGCGCCCGCATATGAAAACGGTATTCAAACCACACAAGTGAGGTATCGCCGCGATCGTTAGAGTGAGAGCAATAATTCTAGCCCTAGACCTACTCTGCAACTCAAAAAATGCAACCTGTAGAATTTTTTAAACGTCGCCTATCGAGATTTTTAAAGGGTAAAAGTTTGATGCCATGCCACGAGCGGGCGCAATTTTTAAGCGTGACATGTTGGGTATCATTTTACTCGGCGTAACATTATCTTTCACAATATATAAAAAAATTGGGCAAAATGTATTGTTGTCTTATTTTTTAATTCAAAAAAGTGATTTTTATCCAAAAAAAGTGCGCTTGTAAGACCGCTGCGCAAATACGGTGTGACAAAAAGTATTGCAATGACTGCCATTTTATTCCCTAGGATGTCTGCTAAAAAAAATATATATAATGTTTGGGGGTTCTGATTAATTTTCTAGCCAAAAAATTGTGATTTTCACATGAAGGAGAGAAGTGCCAGAATTAACCCGGTGGGCAAGTGGTTAAAGTACTCATGGCTATAAAGAATAGAGTCATTGCTCATTAAAAAAAAAAAAAAAAAAAGGGGGTCCCTCCAAATTAAATTACCAGGCCCTTCAGGTCTGGAATGGATATTAAGGGGAACCCCGCCGTAAAAACCCCCCCAAAAAATGGCGTGGGGTCCCCCCAAATATCCATACCAGACCCTTCAGGTCTGGTGTGGATTTTAAGGGGAACTCCACCCCAAATTGAAAAAAAAAATGGCGTGGAGTCCCCCTAAAAATCCACACCAGACCCTTATCCGAGCACGTTGACCTGGCCGGCCGCAGAAAAGAGGGGGGGACAGAGTGCGGCCCCCCCCCTCTCCTGAACCGCACCAGGCCACATGCCCTCAACATGGGGAGGATGTCCCCATGTTGATGGGGACAAGGGTCTCATCCCCACAACCCTTGCCCGGTGGTTGTGGGGGTATGCGGGCGGGGGGCTTATCAGAATCTGGAAGACCCCTTTAACAAAGGGGACCCCCAGATCCTGGCCCCCCCCCTATGTGAAATGGTAATGGGGTACATTGTACCTCTACCATTTCACCCCAAAAAAAATGTCAAAGTGTTAAAAATGACAGTAGCCGGTTTTTGACAAATCTTTTAATAAAATCTTCTTTTCTTCTTTCCTTCGGGTTTCTTCCGCTGCTTCTTTCTTCTCGTTCACATCTTGCCCGACGTGTTCTTCTATCTTCTCCGTCCGTCCTTCAGCCTTCTGGTCCCGCATCTTGCCCGTTGTCTTGTCCTGTCTCCTCCTCGTCCGCATCTTGGGTCTTCTGCGGTGTTCTTCTCGTCCCGGACCCAGCGTTTGAATTTGATTTGGCCGCCGTTTTCCCGCTCCTGGGACCCGCCCCCCTCTGACGCCACAAGTAAACTCCTTAGAAGGTCATGTGCGTCAGAGGGGGGCGGGGTCGCAGAGCGTCACACAGCGGGGGAATTCAATTTCAATCGCGCCGCCCGGAGAAGAAGTTCCCGCCGTGTCACACTCATGTGACCCCGCCCCCCTCTGACGCACATGACCTTCTAAGGAGTTTACTTGTGGCGTCAGAGGGGGGCGGGGTCACATGAGTGTGACACGGCGGGAACTTCTTCTCCGGGCGGCGCGATTGAAATTGAATTCCCCCGCTGTGTGACGCTCTGCGACCCCGCCCCCCTCTGACGCACATGACCTTCTAAGGAGTTTACTTGTGGCGTCAGAGGGGGGCGGGTCCCAGGAGCGGGAAAACGGCGGCCAAATCAAATGCAAACGCTGGGTCCGGGACGAGAAGAACACCGCAGAAGACCCAAGATGCGGACGAGGAGGAGACAGGACAAGACAACGGGCAAGATGCGGGACCAGAAGGCGGAAGGACGGACGGAGAAGATAGAAGAAGACGTCGGGCAAGATGTGAACGAGAAGAAAGAAGCAGCGGAAGAAACCCGAAGGAAAGAAGAAAAGAAGATTTTATTAAAAGATTTGTCAAAAACCGGCTACTGTCATTTTTAACACTTTGACATTTTTTTTGGGGTGAAATGGTAGAGGTACAATGTACCCCATTACCATTTCACACAGGGGGGGGGTCAGGATCTGGGGGTCCCCTTTGTTAAAGGGGTCTTCCAGATTCTGATAAACCTCCCGCCCGCATACCCCCACAACCACCGGGCAAGGGTTGTGGGGATGAGACCCTTGTCCCCATCAACATGGGGACATCCTCCCCATGTTGAGGGCATGTGGCCTGGTGCGGTTCAGGAGAGAGGGGGGGCCGCACTCTGTCCCCCCCTCTTTTCTGCGGCCGGCCAGGTCAACGTGCTCGGATAAGGGTCTGGTGTGGATTTTTAGGGGGACTCCACGCCATTTTTTTTTTCAATTTGGGGTGGAGTTCCCCTTAAAATCCACACCAGACCTGAAGGGTCTGGAATGGATATTTGCCGGGAACCGCACGTCTTTTTTTTTTTTGGTTTTTACGGCGGGGTTCCCCTTAATATCCATTCCAGACCTGAAGGGCCTGGTAATTTAATTTGGGGGAACCCCTACACATTTTCTTGTTTGTTTTATGAATGAATCCCTTTAGAATTGTCAGAGCCGACAATTCATTATAGCCGCGTGTGAATTTTTAAATGACTTTTTTCCTTCTGAATGTCACTTTGTGCAGGGGGAGTTCTAAGTGCGGGAAAAATGCGCTATTTCACATGCTGACATTACACCCCCCCTAGGTACGAAATTTAAAGGAATATTTCACTTTTATTGTTTCACTTTAAGAATTATTAATTTCACTGCTCCCGAAAAAACGGCCGTTTTAAAAAATAAAAAAAGCATTGATACATGTTCCCTGGGGCAGGACTGAGGTCCCCAAACACTTTTTAGGACAAAACTTGCAGATTAGCCTTTAAAATGAACACTTTTGATTTCTCCCATAGACTTCTATAGGGAGTTCGGTGCGGCTTTACATATTAGTTTCAATGCGCCGGCTGCTACGCTGGTTCATGCGCCCAATTAAGCCTCCACCCAGAGTACTAATTAAGGCATGAACCAGCGCAGCGCACAGAGCATAGTAAATCAGGCCCAATGATCTGGAGCGAGAGAGTGACACTCACTAGACAGGGCAATTATAGAAAGTTTGTGAGGATGTGGAAACCTTGGCTAGACATAACAGGATGTTCTATATAAGAAGATGACGTCTTTTAAACTTAAATACTTTAATCCGATACTGGACATCCCTTTATGGAGAGGATTAATCTAATGAAGCAAATTAACTAAAAAAAATGGTCCACGGTGTGATGGGAGGGTGGTTGGGTGGGTGAGGGCGGGAGGGGTGGTGGGGGGGATGGTGTACATACGGGAAGACAATTTGGTATGTAAGAGGCTTTTTTCACCTAATCATAACGATACAGAGGTAGGGGGAGGGGAAAAATGTATGCTTGTATATGTATTATGTAAAGTCTATGCACGATGGTGTACTACTTTTTGTACTTTATATATGCAAACAACAATAAAAAACGAAGAATGTAAATAAAAAATTCAGTGAAGGGAATATGCAGCATACAACATAGCAGTTAAAGTGCAGCAGTCAAGACAATGTAACATACAATGTACAGAGTGCACTTGTCAGAACTATACAATGTACAGACCAGTATATAGCCTGCAGGAATCAGAGTGCATGACATACAACTTGACATACAAAGTATAGGAGCAAGGAATATGTAATGCATAGCATTGTTTATAGAATGCAGTAGTCAGGACTATGTAAATTATAACATATCTAATAATGTGCAGGGTTCAGAATATATAAAATTAAACATAGTACTTGGAGTGTAGCAGTCTGAAGCATGTAATATACTAAAGGCAAATCCACTTTGCACTACAAGTGCACTTGTAAGTGCAGTCGCTGTAGATCGCTGTAGATCTGAGAGGAAGCTCTGAAATCCTGGGAGCCATTTGGACCTGTTAAGCAGTCACATGTGCTTCAGGGATTCAATAAAGGGACTGAGTGAGTAGCTTCAACTACTGCACCTTAGAGCCTGTCAGAGGAGAAGCAGTTAGGTGCAATATCAAGCTAGCTAGCTTTCTACCAAGGGTCAGCTTAGCCATCTAAAGTCAGTATAGCTACACTACACCTCTTGCTTGGCGAATCTAATGAAGCAGCAATGTGTCATTGCATTTTGTACAAGATGCACCTGCATTCAGTGATTTAAAACCTTTCTTTGCCAGTGGAGGTTATTTGTTTATTCTACTGGAGGACAGCCTTGTAATTTTTGGTAGCCAGAGAATTTCAAGTTACCGTTCTGGGCATTCCATACCTTTCCATCCCCATCCAAGTGTATCCCCTAATAAACTGGACTGGTTCTTGATGTCTGAGCAAGTACTTGAAAATACCCGTTGTCTGGCTGTGCATGTGAAGGGAGACCCAAAGACCTGGTGGCTCCTAAGGGGGTAGGACTACACAAAACTAAAATGAAAGAAAAAAATCATTATATACACTTTACTCAGTTGACCCCACCGTAAACTGTCATGCAAAATAGAGGAGTTGATGCCTGGCCCAGTCCAGTCTGGGCTACTGTTGATATACACATGAAAAAGTAGATACATCAATGTAAGTGGTAAAAAAAGTAAAGACCACCGGATGCCACAGCTCCAGCTTTTGACAGATCTCACTTTGTGTGAGTTGAAAAGGATAAAGTGGTGAACAGGACATAGAAAGGTGCTCAGTGTGAAGAGAAGACATCTAATGAAGAATGCGGAGAAGAATTACCTTTCTTTTGTTTTGCATCTGCCATTTGATAACAAATCGTGTGATTCTACAATGCTTTCAATGTGTATTATCATAAATCAATGTCCACTAAATTAATCACAATAAATATATCCAAATTACCACTGATCAGAAAGCAAAAAATTCCTACAGCGTAGGCCTCATAAAATGCTGATCAAAGACACACGGTGCATATATTTCATAATAGAATGTTAGTGTGTACTGCACAATCGTTATAGTGTTGTTTCGGAAAAATTCAATAATGAATACAATTAATTCAACCTCTCCAGTACATCTCTGTAATACATGTTCATTTTGCCATGTTTATTCTAAAGCCCCGCAAGTACAGAAAAAATTGATCCTGCCAGAAATTCAGGGGACTTGTAACTTTATATTGCATGCTGACTACACTAAAATCCCAAGCAATGCTATTAGCTGTTCCCAGTTCTTGTCTGTGGACTACAGAACGCCTCAATACTATGGGGTTGATTTACTAAAGGCAAATAGACTGTGCACTTTGCAAGTGCAGTTGCACTCTGCAAGGGGATTTGCTCCACAACATAGTAAATTAGGTAAGCTCTGGAGAAAATGCCCTTGCAGAGTGCAACTGCACTTGCAAAGTGCACAGTCTTTTTGTCTTTAACAAATCAACCCCAATGTTAGGAAGTTGTACATATATAATACATCTTAAGCAGCAGTATGAAAGGTTTATATTGTAACTAGTCTATAATACTATGTTAAACTCTCCTTTTTGGCTTACAATTCTTTATCAAACATATACAGACATTACAATTCAGAAGGGATTATAATGAGTAATCACTAAATGAGGGGAAGAGTATATGGCCACCAGTATAAATAAAGAAGTAGCATTTCTATCATAATACGTCTGCTGTAGACATACCCAGTTTAAAGTCTCATTTCATTTTATCGTTTATTTTCCTTGCTGCTGTTGCCCAGTAGTCCTCTACTGGCTACAAATGTTCTGTCATCTGCTGCAGTGATGATAATAAAAGAGATGGAGGGATTGCTAGAAAATTCACATTCAGTCTTATGTGCAACCAGCTGCAAGGGTTTACTTTCCCTCGTATCCTCCACAGTCATATTATCATCAGTCATCATTTTAGAAGACACCTGTACACGTGGAGTCACCTTCTCTAATAATTACAGTAAAGTGAAACTAAACAATATTGTATTTTCTAAAAAATTTCTTTTTACATTTATCACATTTATCATGAAATTATTTCTCGCTGTGGAGTTGATTTACTAAAACCGGAGAGTGCAAAAATCTGGTGCAGCTGTGCATGTGGTAGCAAATCAGCTTCTAAGTTCAGCTTGTTCAATTAAGCATTGACAAAAACATCTGGAAACTGGTTACTACCGTATTTGTCAGCGTATAAAGTGGCTGGGCCTATACGATAACCCCCTAATATTCAATTCAAAAGTGTGGTTTTGTGCTCTACTCACAATATAAGATGACCTCCTTCTGAGACGACCCCCTTGTACGGTAATATCATTTTTACGAAGAGGCCACCGCCCACCGGGTGCTCTGTAATGCTATCTGTAATTCAGTATATGCGCCGCTTAGCCAATCCCGGCAGGTAATGCACTCTGTTGATGACTACAGAGCATGCTAAGCCTGCTCGGATTGGAGTAACAACCTCTGCCAATCTGAGCAGGCTACATAATGTAGCCTGCTCGGATTGGCAGAGATTGTTACTTCAATCCGAGCAGGCTCTAGTCATCAACAGAGTGCATCGCCCGCCAGGATTGGCTGAGCGGCACATATACTGACTACATAAAGCTTTACAGAGCACCCCGGCGGGCTGATATCAATCAGGCAGCTGCTTCACCCGGCGTATAAGACGACCCCGGGTTTTGGCTGTGTAATTCTGGTGTAAAAGGTTGTCTTATATGCCAGAAAATATGGTATGTAGAACTGTACCAGATTTTGCACTCTCCAGTTATAGTAAATCAACCACTGTGTTTTCTCTATCACTTCCATCAGAGATGAGCAAGAGAGGGTGGCTACATTTCTACACACAGTGACACAATGGAGAATGAATGTCACCACCCTCTAACAGGAAGTTAAAGCACTTTTGGTCATTTGGAGGATGAGCTATAAAAAATACCTCTTTGAGTTAAGAATAAATACTTGCAAAAACTTTTTGTTTTTACCAGAGTTTAGTGTCACTTTAATACATTATATTGATTGTTAAAGCATAAATGTTTTAGACAGCACAATACAAAACCAGTGTGTTATAGTGTGTGTTTGGAAACGCATTCAAAATAGTTTTAAAACTGGACTCTAGGCATAAAATACACACGATAATGTAACCATTTATTTATTAATATATCAGTAAATGTATTCTTTTAAAGCAATTTTAATTGATTTAGTGCCACACTCTTTATGTATTTTAGTTTTTCTTCAGTGTTCATGTGATAAAAAAGGAATAGGCCGATAGGAGGAGAGAGCTAAGTGACAGAAGGATGATCTCATTAGTCTGCTGCTTCTCCTATCATTACCCAGTCAAAACCCAGCAGTGATAAGACCAGACAGTATAAAAATAGTGGCGCAAGCTGGTGGTCTCCAACGTGGTGTGATCATAGATGGGTGTAGATATAGGGGACATGGATGAGACTAGGGGTAGGAGAACATAATACTAAAGGATTATACAAGTGTCCATAAAAAAAGACATTAATTGTCTCAAAGTCTTATAGTGGTGATAAGGTCCATCCACATATGACAGCTTCCTGGGTAAGAACCGGAAGCAGTTTCCAGCAGCAGTTGTGAAGCACATGTATACCACTTTAATAAGGTAAAAACAATTGTCAACTCACATAGCAAGTAGTAAAATAGGCACATCAGAATGGAGGCATCCTGTAGGGCTGTCATCGGTCTCCATCAGCCATGATGCCAGTTCCCGCCGTGGAGATCTTCCACTCATTACCCAGAAGTCAGCTGTGAGGTGGAGTGGGTATCAGAGCAAGGCAAGGGGTGCTCCTGATGCGTGGCGTGAGAAGTGATGACATTACTGGGTACGCAACGTGTTTGTGAGCATGCGTCCTGCGAGTGTAGTGGCAGTCACGCACCCTCTTCAAGCTCAAGAATGACTACCTAACTGCAATCGAGAAAAATCAGACCTTGCTGCACAGAGCTGTGATGTGTAGCAAGGCTGTGTAAAGCTCATTAACTGTGTATTTAGCTGTTTGCCTGGAGTCCAGCTTTAATGCCTTATCCCAGCATTTGCCTAGTGTGATTGATTAAATACATCTCTTGTAATCTATTCTTTTTAAATATGCACAGTTTTAATTGCAGATATAAACAACAAACAATGTTTCTCTAGTTGTATTATATATGTCCAAGAGCCTGAAAATATATTTTTTTCCTTCTAAAACACACATTTTTTTAAAGTAAGTGTGTTTTATCGTTGGGCTGGGGACCCACCACTGTTTTTTCTCCTCCTGTCCCAAGCAGTTTGATAGCATGTATCATCACATATCTTTATTCTCTTATATCTAAAGAAATATTTCCACTTATGCACTACACGCTCTTGTATGTTGAAGAACATTACCTTTTTTTTCATAAAATACTTGTTTTTCTTTCCAATCAGGTAGAACAGACATTACACAAACTAAACTAAAACATGAGGATTTGTATGCTTTTCATGACTTTTTTCAATATAAGAGCTTAAAGGAGACAATTGTTCTCTTCTGTAAAATTGTATGCCTTCATGAGACAAATCAGCATAGGCAGCCCAGGTTGCCAGTAAGGTATTACCATACAGTTCAACTGCAGATTCTATTCTTAGATGGCAAACTAGGAGAAGTGCCCTGGTCCTGCAGAGCAGTGCTTAATAAATGATTGCTATATTTTACTCCCAAGACAGAGCAGAGGTCACTTATTAGCCTTAAAAAAGACTGGTTTTAAAGATGTTGCTGATTTTTATAATGATATATATATATATATATATATATATATATATATATATATATATATATATATATATATATATATATATATATATATATATATACATATATATATATATATATATTAAACTTTTTTTTTTTATATTTCCTTTTAAATAAGGGTTGGATGAGCTCAATGACATCCATTTGTTATGTACACATATGAAGAATGCAACCTTGCAAAGATCAGTCATTCCAGTCTGCCAGTGGAAATAGTGGTAACAGGAAACAAGATATATTCTCAATGACAACCAGTCTAATAAGATTGATATTTACTCTTTCACTCTGTTCCATGCGATAGAACATGAGTTACATGTTCTGCCATTAATCTACATATTTACCTATTTCAGCATGTGGTATTGCAACTATTCTTGAATACTTAATAAATATGCAAATAAAAGCATGCCTAAATGAGTTTATAGTTGCAGGGAAAAAAAACAACTGTTCAAGGTAGATGTGCAAATTTACTTATAGATGCATGCTATAATAAGATGATTTGAAAAAAGGGTAAGAAATCATTCAAAAGCAGTTTTCTGAATGTTTCCCTACCTTTTTTTTTGCCCTTCTATCCCCCAAGGTGATTTAGCCCACCCTCCCCTGCTTCAATCTTCTATTTGGCCAGGCCTCTAATTCTTACTGCTTGGAAGTGTGCAGTAGAACCGTATATACTTCGATGACACAAAGAAATTGATGTGATCAATTAAAAACTGTTTTGGAAAGATTTTTTACCCTTTTAACATCACTTTTGTAAAAAGCGGTTCTTCAGTCTTAACAAAAAAATAATTCAGCTGCTGACACTCACCTTTTCTAAGATTCAGCGCCATCCTCACACGGGGTGGTTCTTCACTGGTCTTCGGTGCCAGCATGTTTACTAAAAGAAGCCGGCTGTAACTCCTTGTGGCTTCACACCTGGCTTTCCACTGCACATGCTACAGCAGGGGAAAATATTAAATTCTGATCCCCTGAGAAGCAATCTGATATTCCCTGGATCATCTTTGCCTATAAATGTTAGTATCCAGCTATAATATGTACATTTAGGAAAGAATCCAGGCCTTTTTTTTAAAGCAAACTACTGAGCTGGACAGAACCAGCTCTTGATGGAATCTATTCCACATTTTCACAGCTCTTGCTGTAAAGAAGCCTTTCCATATTTGGAGATCAAATCTCCTTTCCTCCAGATGTAAAGTGTGCCTCTTGTCCTCTGTGATGACCTTAAAGTCATCATACATAGTACCCCTACCAAATTTAATTGCCATTTCATTTTTTTTTTCTGTAGAAATGTCAGTTTTTCTGCAGTAGGTTCTATCCATGGTACAGATATGCCACTCTGCAGGCAGACTCAGGCCCCGTACACACGACCGAGTTTCTCGGCAGAATTCAGCCAGAAACTTGATCGGAGCTGGATTCTACCGAGAAACTCGGTCGTGTGTACACTTTTCAGCGAGGAAGCCGACGAGAAACTCGTCGGGCCAAATAGAGAACATGTTATCTATTTCCTCGTTGTTCAATGAGAAAAGTCGGCCCGCCGAGATCCTCGGCGGCTTCAACACTGAACTTGACGAGGAACTCAATGTGTTTGGCACGTCGAGTTCCTCGGACGTGTGTACGGGGCCTAAGGGGATCCCCATGCACTATATTTAAATACATTTTTATTGTTGCACTTTGTAAAATGGCAATGAGAGATGATCTCATATGTTTACATATGAGATCATCTCTCATTGGCCGCACAGATCGCATCGCAAACGGCCACTCTGATTGGCCGTTCGCGGCGATTTGTAATTGCCGTGTCCAAGGGACACGGCCAACACAGAGTTTCCCCGCTGCGCGCTCTGGAGCGCGCGCGGGGAACGCGCAAAGGGGCGGACGTCAATTGACGTCCACTTGGATTTTCGGATCCGTGCTGTAGCCGTCATTTGACTATAGCGCGGATCCCAAGCGGTTAAGCATCATTAAAATGACTGCTCCTGTAAAAACCATCTTTTAACAAAGATCCCCCAGGGCAGTACCTGGCAGTTGATTCCCATACCCTTTTTATGGCTAATTACTTGCAAATTGAGAAAATTGATTTTTCACATTTGGGTCCTATAGACTTTATTGGGTTTGCTGTTTGGTTTGCACCAGAACTCCCATACAGAGCAAAAGTTCTGACCTGAACAGCGAACCGAATAAAGTCTATAGCACCCAAACGTGAAAAATCTCTGTTAGTGTATTTAGGGGGTTAGAGAGGAACTGTTTTTTTTGTTTTTTTTTCGGTTTTTTTAGGGAAATCCAACCTTGATCTTTAAAGTAAAAGAGAGGGAAAGGACAGAGAAAATAAACGTAGTTTGCAAATTATCTAGTTAAATTGATGATCAGTGATCAGTTAACTATGCAGTGCAAGCATTAGCTTATGGAAATGTTTAACACTGACAGAAGCTTATTTATAAATGGATAGAAATCAATATTTAAGCTATTTTTGCATAATAAATATTGATTTAAACCGTATTGCTTCTCTAAGCAATTTCGCACCCTCTCAATGAAGCTGAAAATAATGCAGAGAAATGTATTATGTACTTAGATTTTGCCAATTTATAAAGACTTTCCATCTGCTCTTTCATGGAAAATTTCACTGATAATTTACATCTACTTAAACCTACAATGATATCATCTATTTTTTTTTTTCAATAAAGGCAAACTGAAATACATTTTTTGTCCTGATTTTTTCAGTCTTTGCAGCATTACACAAGTTTTCATCCTTTTTACACTGCAACTTAACACAGAATCTTTCCATGTCAAACTTTTATGAGCTGGAGAAAAAAAAATAGGCATAACTCTACAGTGAACTTGGACAAAGTACGACAAAACAAAAACAATTATTTTGTGTACATTAATCTAAAATGGACCCCTGTAACTGTCAACTTTGATGCTTTGTGAAGTTTTGTTATGCATGGCAATACATGTTTAAGATTCTGATACATTGGATTCATATGAATGCTAACAATGTTCTTCCCCTGTCTATACTGTGTATACTGAAGCTTGATACATACATTAAATATAGATAACAACCTAGCAGATCATAAGATAGAGTGTATCAGGAGGAAAGTTAAAAATGTTTGTTTGTTTTTTAACAGTTAATCTATCTATCTGACGCAAATCACTATACAAAAGAGGGTTCATGTCACCTAATCCTGAGAATGTGACACGTCCCACTTTACAGTGAGTCATGTAACTGTTCCTACCAACAAATGCAAAGCATAGGCTCTGCAGGAAACCTTATGACACTAAAGGATATGATTGCATACTAAAGGCTCTACCATTGCACAAACCTATACATTAGATATACACTATATTCTACACTATATATAACATATATTTATGATTGGTCTATCGATTTATCTATCTATCTATCTATCTATCTATCTATCTATCTATCTATCTATCTATCTATCTATCTATCTTGAAAATTACAACAAAGACTAAGAATTGGTTTAAGATAAAAGACTTGTGTGATCACAGGGGGTTAAGGAAAACACATCAAAGTAAAAATCAATGATCTAGGAGGATTATTAATATTACAAGATCCAGCAACTCCAACTGCGAAGCACTGCTTCTGAGTCAAAAAGCAACAGGATTCACAGAAGACAGACAGATTCTGTATCTATCATCTGCAGGAAGGATCAGGAAGTTGCACATCTAGTAAAATAGTGTTTGGTTAACTGTCAATATGATCTACCTCAATTAAGTAATTTAGCTGCTCAGAAAATCAGCACATTGTTACATGCACGCATTTTATATATATTTTTCTTTTTTTTTTATAATTGTATATTTATTTATTTATTTTTCATGAAAAATACAATACAAAGATATTGTAACAATCTTATACAGAAAAGAGAAGAATATCTTAGTGGATGATAACACAGACATATGACATTCTCTAGATAGTGTGCAGTCCATCTTATAAGAAATTTGTAAAACATTCGAAAGAACTGTCATCAAGGATGGGCTGAAGATATTGTGAATAGGTGGAACATAAGCATAACAGTAGATAAAGAAACAAAACGTGTTGGGGGAACACCATGGATTTCAACATTGCATATGTATATTAATAGGATTAGGATTAGACCATTTGAGTTGGTAGGGACTGGCTGTGTGTATGGCATTTAATCAGAGGTATATGATGTTGTCTCTGGATTGAACAGAGAATTATCCCAAGGATCCCATATCTTTGAAAATTGAGGTAAGGAGTCATGAATCGCTGCTGTCATACATTCCATTCTACGTATCTGAGCTATGGTCAGTATCAATTGGGGTTGTGTGGGAGAATTAGAGGATAGCCAGTGAGTAGGTATTACTCTCTTGGCAGCCAGAAGATTATAACATTTAGCGTGTTTCGATATTCCAGGGACTGGGAGGCCTAGTAAGTAATGGACCGGGTCCAACAGGAAATCCATGCCTAACACTGTCTGAAGTAAAGATTAGACAGAGGTCCAAAATGGTAGGATTAGCAGACATTCTCAGAAGATGTGGTAATTTGTTCCCACATCTTGTAGGCATCTCCAACACTTCTGAGATACAGAGGGATCATATTTATGAATAGCTTCCGGGGTCCTATACCAGAACATGAGGACCTTATAAGCTGTCTCTCTCTGCTCCACACATCTGGAAACTTTCGATATGGAGTCCCAGATCCTTTGCCATTGAGGGAGGGACATAGGGGTCAGAATTATCTTGGCCCATTTCCGCATGTATACATGAAAGGTTATCGTGGATGGGTTTAATTCATTGAGGATCTTGTATATAAAAGATATGAGACCAGATTGGTATGGGCCTTGGGCACATAGTACTTCAAAGGCATTAGGCTTTTCTAAGGCAAAATGAGATGATATAGAATGAAAATAATGTTTGAAATGGAGATAAGCAAAGAAGAGCTTTTTAAGGATTTCAAGGATTTGTTTTGGAGATCTTGGAATGAGAGTATTTTACGAGTCCCAGGATGTACTAGGTGATAAAGCTGGAAAATGCCCGCCTGTGACCATGGATACATGCTGCTGTAGGATAGGCTATCCGGGATATCCGGGTTGAAAAGTATGTTTAGGAGAGGTAGGCATGGAGAAGAGAGAGAGAACCTTTTGTGACATTTTTTACAAATGGAGAGGGTAAACAGCATCGGTCCCAGACATATATTTCTCAGCTGGGATATAGAGGTGGTTAGGTCGGTCCAGAGCATGGAGCAAAGGTGCACTGGGCTGGTAACGCTCAGTTCCAATTTTGACCATCTGCTTGATGCAAATCGTGTTGACCAGGAGATGGTCGCTGTAAGATGGGTATCATAATAGTATTTACTAATGTCAGGGGCTCCCAGCCCTCCATGGGAACAAGGAGAAAATACCACTGTGCTGGCAATCCGGTGTGCTTTATTACACCAAATAAATTTAGTAAAGACCCGTTGGATATTTCGGAGTTGTGGCATAGGAACTGCAATAGTATGGAGGTTGGGAAGAGAAGTGTGGGGTTTAGTTAATGTTAAAAGTATATCGTCTGCAAAGAGAGACAATTTGTACTCTTTTTGTCGTAAAGAGACTCCACTAATGTCTGTGTGTATGCGTATGGCTTCAGCTAGGGGTTCTAGGCACAAAATAAACAGTAAAGGGGACACAAATGAGCCTGCAAATCCAAAACGTGTGAGTGTGGCAAACATATATGGCCATCCAAGCCTATCAAATGCCTTCTGAGCATCTAGGCTTAAAATAAGGGCAGAACGGGAAGTCTTGTCTAGTAGGTCTATTAGATCAATAGTGTGTCTGGTGTTATCACTGGCATATCTACATGAGACGAAACCTACCTGGTCATTATGGATACGCTTAGGAATTATAGAGGTGAGTCTGTTGGCTAGGATTTTTGTAAAGTATTTATAATCTGAATTGAGTAGGGCTATGGGTAGCGCTGGGGACTTCCCGGGTTTCTGGAGGACTGTAATGTGGGCATGTAGGAATTGAGGATGAGGGATGATGAGGGATGATAAGGTAAAAAGATCTATTAAATAGTGACTTAGAGTTGGGAGGAAGGTCTTATAATAAATATAGGATAAGCCATCTGGGCCCGGTGATTTGTGTAATGGCAGGTCTTTAACTACCCTAGCTAATTCTTCTGGAGTGATAGCAGCATTAAGTCCAGATTTTTGGGAGGATGACAATTTGGGCAATGTTAAAGGGTTGTAGAAGGAATCAAATTTGTCTTGGGAGAAGAAGTGTTTAGAATCTGTGTGCAAACAATTATACAGCTTTTTATAAAATTCTCCAAAGACTTAAGACATTGTTTGCGGGCAATGAGTCAGAGTTCCATCATCTTGTGTGAGAAATTCAGGGTAGAAATGGAAAGGGCATGGTTTAAGCTTGTTTACTAACATTCTTATGCTTTTTAGCATACTCATAGAATTTCTGTTTAGCCCAAAGAAGGGATTTGGAGCATCTGTTCATGTCAATGGTTTTTAACCATTCGCGTAAGGAGGTGACTGTATGCAGACGTGCCACCATAGAGTAAGTTGTGAGATCTGATGAGTCTACCGTAAGAGGTGGATTGACACTTCACCCTAGCTTAAGAGGTTGAGGAAAATAATGGGTGTCTGTCTCTTCTAGGGGACATAGTCATGTTAAAATCCCCCTCAACAATCAAAAGGGTTGAGCATATTTTCCGATATTCCCAAGCACATCGGTGCGAAATTGGATTTGACCTGAGTTGGGAGCATAAATATTGACCAGAGTCAATCAGAGGGGGGCGGGGTAACCCGCACGTCACTGGGAAAGCCTGGGTTTCCCCTTGCGTCAGAGTGGGACAGGGTCACGTGACATAAGAGCTGTCACTGGCTCCCGCCGCATTATTCCCGGGGTGTCTCTGGTGGAGACAGGATGCGTTGCACTGCAGACATCTCATCATTGGATCCTGGACCTGGATGAAGAGGAAATCATCTCATCGCTGGACCCCGGAGAGGAGATCACCCATCGCAGGATACTGATAGCATTGGAGCGGAGACCGAGAGTCGATTACCACTGCTGGAATCTTTTTTTATTTTATTTTATTTTTTTGCATTTTTGGGGCTGGATCTGGGGGTGCCCTTTGTTAAAGGGGTCTTCCAGATTCCGATAAGCCCCTCGCCCACAGACCCCCCAACCACCGGGAAAGGGTTGTGGGGATGAGGCCCTTGTCCCCATCAACATGGGGACATGGTGCTTTGAGGGGTCACAGACCCCCAAACCATCCTCCCCATGTTGAGGGCATGTGGCCTGGTACGGTCCAGGAGGGGGGCGCTCTCTTGTCCCCCCTCTTTTCCTGTGGCCTGCCAGGTTGCGTGCTTGGATAAAGGGTCTGGTATGGATTTTTGGGGGGAACTCCACGCCATTTTTTTTATTTGGGGTGGAGTTCCCCTTAATATCCATACCAGACCTGAAGAGCATTTTTTTTTAATCAATGACTTTCAATGTTTTTTCTCTGTATTGCCAGGAGCCGACAATTCATTATAGCCGCGAGTGGTTTTAAATGACTTTTTTTCCTTTAGAAATTACATTTTGTACAGGGACAGTTCTAAGCAACTTTTTTTTTGCATTGACACATGTCCCCTGGGGCAGGACCCGGGTCCCCAAACACTTTTTAGGACAATAACTTGCATATTAGCCCTTAAAATTGGCACTTTCAAATGTTCGAGTCCCATAGACTTTAACGGGGTTCTAAAGTTCACACAAACTTTTGGTCTGTTTGCAGGTTCTGGTGCAATGGGGGGAGGGGGGGGTGTTCGGCTCATCCCTACTAAAGACATTTATTTATAAAAAACGTATATTGCACTCGGACACAGAGCCATCTTGTGGATTGGGGAAAAATTACATTTAGCCATATGAATAGTGGATATTACACACAAACACAAAAATAAAATCTAGAATTAAATTAAATACATTTTCACAAACAAAATGAAGAACATAAATAAAAATAAATAAAAATACTTCTACCCTGGCAAACTATCTAGTGTGAATGGGATGTTTTGATATTAACTAATTAAACCATTCATCATGTATTACTGATGAATGTGTTTACATCCTATTCAATGTTTATACCGTGAGGATTGTATGTTCTGGCCTTATAGATTCATTGGGTCTCCAATTTGGACACGCCTCCTTGGTCATATGGCTACCCCTCCAGTTTCCCGTGAACTTATCAATACCCAGAAATACTGTACCCTTTAGACTCCTATTGTGGATGTTAGTTACATGTTCTTTTAGCCGTACTTAGCCGTACTTGCAGTTGTCGTATAGTCTGACCTATGTATTCCAACCCGCACTGGCACTTGATAACTTAAACGACATGCCTAGTAGTGCATGTTATAAAAGGCTTTATGATTGATTGATTGATTGATTGAATACTGACCCGTCAGGGAAGCGTCTAAGCGCAGAAGACATACCTTTAAATAGATAAATCAAGTCAGGGAAAGAAAATAGAAGGAAAAGAAAAAAGGAGAGCACAAAAAAAGCAAACTACCAAGGAACAACAGGGAAAACTAACGTGACTCAGCCTACTTTTCCCTCAAAAAAACAAGTTTTTATCCTTTTACGAAAGGCCATAATGGAGGGGAGAGACCGGATAGAAACAGGGAGACTATTCCATAGGGCCGTTGCTCTCACAGAAAAGCGTCTACCCCCGAAGGTAAGCAGGCGAGCAGATGGACAAGTGACGAGACCAGCTGTAAGTGATCTAAGTCCTCGTGCAGGGGTGTATCGCGTTATCAAGGAATTCAGGTATTGTGGGCCCGTCCCATGATAAGCGCGATAGGCAAGACAGAGAGCCTTAAACTCAATGCGATCTACCACAGTGAGCCAATGCAGTGATCGCAGGGTAGGGGTAATATGATCCCGCCTATTTAAGCCAGAGATTAGTCTAGCGGCCTGGTTCTGGACAAGCTGGATTTTCCTCAGCCACTTTAGAGGCATACCCAAATACACAATATTGTTGAAGTCAATCCAGGAGTTGACGAGAGATTGAACCAAGACTTTCCGGTGGTACTGAGAAAACAAATTTTTGACCTTTCTCAAACACCTGATGTAATACAGTGCATTGTGGATACATTGATTGACTTGGGGTATCCAATTCAGATTACAGTCAAAAATTGTCCCCAGGACGCGGACTTGATTCACTGGAACCGGACACGGCCCAAGGCTCGTGGGCCAGTTTCCCAAAAAGACAGCTGGATCAATACGTCCAGAGATGAGAATTTCTGTCTTTTTAGCATTTAGACTAAGGGAATTGCGATCCATCCATTGTTTGATGTCTAATAGACAGGAAGCAAGCTGCAGGCCAGGAGCAGGGTTGGATAGGCTGTCAACGACCAACTGGACATCGTCTGCGTACAACCGATTAAACACTGCATGGGTGTCCAGCAGACTCGCAAGCGGCCGAAGATACACATTAAACAGCCATGGTGACAGGGCAGAGCCCTGAGGCACCCCACAACTCAGGGTGCTGATGGCAGATAGGAAAGGACCGGTTTTAACCTGAAAGGTCCTGTGGGTGAGAAAGTCTGAAAGCCAATGTGAAGCGGAGCCGGTAATGTGAAACTCGTCCCGAAGCCTGACAATCAACATAGCGTGGTCCACGGTGTCAAAGGCCGCGGAGAGGTCAAGGAGCACCAAGGCAGCCGCTCCCCCCGCATCCCTGACTCCGAGCAGCTTCTCTCTGGTGGAAAGAATCGTGAGCTCAATCCCACGGCCCGGGCGGAAACCGCACTGCGAGTCGTGGAACAAACCTGTTGTCTCCGAGTACGATTGAAGTTGGAGAAAAATTTCGTATTCCACCAGTTTAGCCAGGAAACCTATAGCAGAAATGGGTCTGTAATTAGAAAGACAGCCAGGGTCCAAGTTGTTTTTTTTTTAAATTGGTGTGATAATGGCATGTTTCCAGCGAGCCGGAAACACGCCATGGGTTAGAGAAAGATTGACAAGTATCAGGAGGTCGTTCACAACCAGCTCTGCATTCTTCTTCAAGAGCCAGGCTGGACAAATGTCACCATAGAAGTAGGAGGCCTTAATTTTTGCCATAGATTTTAGAAGATGTTCCCGGCTGACCTTACTAAAGGACGACAGGGAATTAGGCACTGAGGAATTTGGTTTGGGGGGGCAAGTGATTGGTTTCTGTGAGTCAGTCCCTAAGAGTGACAGGGGGTCGGATGAGGATTTGGGATATTCCAAGGGAGTTAGTTGTCCTATGCCTAAGCATATAGTGAAACATTCTCCAGTGGAATTGGATGTATAGCAAACTACATGCAGGACTCCCCACTGCCACTGCCGGTGAGATCTGAGTTGCATCTAGTGAGTGAGTTTAAAGGACAACTCCACTTTTGTTAAAGAAAATGTAGCAAATAAAAAAAAAAGTATATATAATAAAATGTAGCAAATAAAAAATAATATATTAATTATAATAATAATATAGCAGTTACAAATGCTACAAGGCTACATCTGCTGGCATTTTCTGTAAAATGTAATGCAATATGGCAACCTGCAGGCCTTCTGTACGCAGTTGCACAGAACTTCCCCAGAAATGTAATTTGCTGCTTGTATGATTGTCTCACTGATTTTCCCAGAAGTCTGCAGGAGGTTACAAGTAAAATTTACAAGTACATTTTTCCTCTTCGTCCAGATTTATATTTTTGTTGAGATATTCCCTAAGGGTTAATTACTTGTAAGACGTTGGTTTTCTTTTTTAGGGAGACCACTTCCCTGGGTAATGCTAGTTGATGAAGTCCTTTGTCCATTATGATCTGGTCTGGGTGGGGCCCTCAATGAGAAGGTGAATGGGAAATAGCTATCCCTGACCTGAAGCATGTAGTTTTGTTGCCTGAAGAGTAGTAGGCCTTTTGGGCCTAGGCCCAGAGACAGACTATGTGAGGACCCACTGCTGGGGAACTCATGAAATAGCATTTGAAAAGATGGCTGGACTTGAATAGTTTAAGTTGGTTACACTGATGTGTTGTGCACTGTAAAAAGAGAAAAGGTAATGTTGAAAAGCTGTTATGCCAAGTTCTTGACCATCTTGTTTTACAGTAAAACATTGTAAAAAAAGCATCCTGTGTAGACCTTCTTTATTCAGAAGGTTGATTCTCGGGCCAGGAATACTGTGAGGAGAGTGGGCTTTATGCCTGGAGTATGTGTAACATAACATGGCAGAGTTCCATCTAAAGGGAAGTATGTGTGTACCCTATCTCATAAATATGTGGGTGGAGCCTCTGTCCAGCTTGTCTGAAATTGGCAGAAAATCTAGGTCACTTACACACTTGGCGCACTCAGCAGGATAGTGTATATCAATTCTTTTGAAGATGCGATGGCCCCCCTAGTTGGAGCAGTACCAGCACTTGGGGGAAGAAGGAAGAAGTCCTGTAGTCAGCACTATATCTTTAAATTGTCTGCTAACCAGACACCCATAGCCATGTGTGCTGAAAAGTATGTGGTTGTGGAGCTTTCACATTTTAAGGGGGTCACAATGGATATTGGGCTGTACATGACTCTCTAAAAGCAAAGGCAAACAAATCATTTGAAGGGCTCATTGAGTCTGGTTAGGCAGCTGACAACAAATGGTGCTAACCTCAAAAGGTACCCAGCAGGTCAGCCAAAGCAGAAAAGAGTGCCAGACGTAATTATAAAATAGTCCAAATAGCATTAAAGCTATATGGACTCTTATCATTGGGTCTAGCTGTTCTTCTGTTTGGTGTATACATATCTCATCCCAGCAGCTTTTAATTTCTTTGTAACTCTGGCAAGTTGTACCACACACCTCTGATATCCCAGAAATGTGGTTCCTACTTCTCCAGCTTCCTCCTGATTGATCATTACCTGTTTACCACCTCAACACCAGACACATTCACTTCCTTCCTGCCCAGACCAATTTTCAGATTTCAGACCGTCACATGTTGAATGACAATTACTCAGTTATGCAACACTGTACCCAAATGAATCACTTCCATATGTGGCCAATTTTAGCACTCCTCTCCTACACGTAACAATCATAACTTTTGCTAGAAAATTACTCAGAACCCCCAAACATTATATATGGTTTTTTTTTAGCAGAGACCCTATTTGCACAGGAATTTTTCAAACGCTTTTTTTTAAACTGTTTCATGAATTAAAAGAACAAAAACAAAAAGAAAACACTGTTAGCACATTTTTTTTGTATAATGTGAAAGATTATGTTACGCTGAGTAAATGGATAACTAACATGTCATCTGTCCCCACCTGTAAAAACAATCAAACAGTTGAACAGCCTCTATGATTGTTTTTATGGTGCAGGGAATTGCTGGTGGAAAATAATGATATCTGAATGATGCCTGCAGCTGCAAGCATCATTCAGATATCCCCACTCAAAGCCTGGGACATCATATAACATCATATAACGTACTGCGTGCAGGAAGTGCCTACATTTTTAACCATTTTTTTAGACAGAGCTTTTTTTTGGTGATATTTAATCACTGGTGGGTTTTTATATTTTGTTATATAAAAAATGGAAAATAACATGTTCTTCTTAGTTTTTGAATTTTTTGGGGGGTAAAAATAATCCAAATCAGTGTATATTATTTTGCTTCTGTGAAAGCTACAGTCTACAAACTATGGGATCTATATTTGAAAATTAACCAATCTAGATGTACTGACTGCCTATCTCATTATTTGAGGCCCTAAAATGCAAGGACAGTACAAATATACCCCCAAATGACCCCTTTTTAGAAAGTTAGACAGTCCAAGGTATTTAGTAAGAGTTATTTCTCACACACAGCACAGGCATACTTAGAACTATACCCCAAAACACATTCTGCTATGCCTCCTGAGTATTAAAAAAACACACGTGTGAGACTTTTTCACAGACTAGACAAATAAAGGGGCTCAAAATCCAAGGAGAGCCTTTAGAAGAATAAATTACACTTAAAGTCTGTGCGCAGGCGCCGTGAAGAGCCGAGACCTACTCCGGCTGTCTTCGGGGAGCGTGACGTGCCAGAGCCGGCCGTCAATCATCCTCCCTCTCCATAGGCACGCCCATTCCCCGCGGGAGTCGGAATCTTCAATGTGCAATAGCACAGTGAGTACGGGGATAAAAAAATACAGATAGGCATACTGTAGCTCGCGCTACTATGCCGAATGTAATGCTAGACTGATGTTAAGGAGGGTGAACCACCGCTTTAAGCTTTGTCAAAAAAAAAAAAACTTGGAAGCTGATTCTTTTCTTTTCAGAGCTGAACCAATTATTTTTTTTCCAGTTTTAGTAAATCAACCCCTTAGTACACACTATCGAAGGACATACTTTGTGCATTTGTCATGTCTGGAGTTTACAACCACTTTTAAGGTTGTGATGTAGATTTAGACTTGATGTCTCAGGGATTATAGAACCTAGGCAGAATGACTATACTGACAGAGATCAGGCAGAAGCCAGAGAGTGCACAAGAAGTGTGAAACCACATTAGGAATTACTAAAGTAAGCCAAAGGGTAACACACAGGTTTTTGGACAAATAGCAGGCATGATATCCAGCAAGACACAGATGGCCCCAATGAGCAATTTGAATTGTAGTCATTGTCAGAGCTAGATACTGTTGCCATGAGGTACAAGAAGTGTGTTTTAAAGCCAAACCAAGAAACAAAGTTGTAGTTGCAGATCATAGTGATGCAACGGCAGGCAAAGTTCAATTAAAAATCCTCACAAGTAGGCCATTTGAGCAAATGAACACTACAAAAGTTAAGCAACCAGTATGTTCAATAAGTAGTCCTTAAATAGAAACCAAACCCATGGATTCTATGAGTGCATTATCCAAGTTCTGGTGTGTGCATCGTATTGAATCAAAATCAGTAGCAGGAGGTGAAGAAGAAGCAACAATATACTGTATACAGAGGACCAATTTTCCAATCAAGCAGTAAACAGCCATTGACTATGTCTCTTACCAACCCTGTGTCTGTAGGTACCTGACAGGGATCTTGTCTGTCTGCTTACAGTACCATTTCAGTTTAAAGCATACAGGTAATTCTTTCAGTGAAATGACCAGCAACTGCACGAGGTTCGTTTTTTGTAAAATCTGTTTTTGAATAATATTAAATATTTTCAAGTTACACTCCTAAAACCCCAATGTAGGTAGGACATGGCTTCTCTATTAGAGCCTCTAAAGAGAAGGTTATGTGTGCTCAGTAGCATGTGGCTCAGATGAGCACAAAATTGCCCAGCGAAGGCCATTGTCTCCCACTCTAGGTAACCCCCTGATCAAAACGGGTAAAGGTGGTATTCATAGCATAGGGGCAAACATGTTGTATTAGAGTAAAATTCGATTAAGGTATCATTATCCTTTAAGGCACATATAGCCATACACTCTGGGCCAGATTCACAGAAGAGATACGACGGCGTTTCTCTGAAACGCTGTCGTATCTCTCAGAGTATCAATGCGACTGATTCATAGAATCCGTTACGCATAGATAGCCCTTAGATCCGACAGGTGTAATTGTCTTACACTGTTGGATCTTAGGATGCAGTACCTCAGCCGCCGCTGGGTGGAGTTTGCGTCGTATTCCAGCGTCGGGTATGCAAATGAGGTTTTACGGCGATCCACAACGATTTTTCGCATTCGTTGCGTCGTTGCTAGTCTAGTTTCCCGTCGCAAAGTTAGTCGTCGTTTTACCTGCCCTAACTTTACACAGCCCATGTTAAAGTATGGCCGTCGTTCCCGCATCGAATTTCATTTTTTTTTTTCTTGCGTAAGACGTCCGGGAATATGAAAGTACGCTACGCACGTCGCCGTTCGAAAAAATAAGTCACTTCGCGCAAAGCACGGCGGGAATTTCAAAACGGAGCATGCGCAGTAGGTCCGGCGCGGGAGCGCGCCTAATTTAAATGGCACACGCCCCTTTGAATTACGCGGGCTTACGCCGGAGGCCGCCGTCGTAAGTTTTCACGCAAGTGCTTGGTGAATCAGGCACTTGCGATGAAAACTTGCGGCGGTGTGACGTATATACGATACGTTACGCCGCCGCGATTCTACGTGAATATGGCTCTCTGTCCTTACATTCACAGCAGAAAATCTGCTTAAACTTTCCAACTCAACTGCTTGACTTTATTTAAGTAGAAGGTCATTTAGGCTTTAAAAGGGTTTTATTTTCTTTGAATTTCCTTCTATTTGACTACTCCTGTCATTCAGCCTGTAAACCTCCTGTGGGTTATCATTTAAAGCAATGGAAACAAATCATATCATTATAAAATTCTAAATCTTGCACTTATTCTGCAATCTTTTGAACATAACATTTTTAAATTTACCAAGCAAAAGCAGTATCATATTCTGCTGGAATATAAAAAGCAGCAAGCAGCATAACAATACAAAAATATCAGCTTGGAGTTAATTTAATGAATGCGGCTAGACAAAATAAAATTATCACCAGAAATGCCTTGGCTAATAACATTTGAGTGTAAAACGATACACAGTTTACAGGAGCTAAAAAGCATAATTTTGTATTGAGGATGAATATCGTCAACATTGCTTAAACTTTAACTCAGGATATAAATTACATTTCAAATAAAATTTTAAAAACACACACATTGTCATGCTGATAGGATAAATGGTTTGGCATGGCATATGTATTTACCGGAACAATTTCATTTAAATGTAAACATACAATGAAGCATGTGTGTGTACAGGAGTGTGAAATGTGAATGTTGTATGATTTGTGTAGGTATAAACTATTAAAATAAGAAACAATTATAACAAAGAAAACACATGATTTCTATGTCTGTTACATATCAGTAATTCAGTGTTTTTATCTTGCCGTATAAGGGGCTAAACTTGGATTTTCCACATTTTGCAAGAAAAACAAAACACCTTTTTACTTTAAAAAACAGGCAATTATAGGTCACATTCCTGTAAGATCTCATTCCTGTATGCACCAAAAAGTACTTTATATTATGAGACATAGGGGGTGGGTTACTAATGGCAACTAGGCTGTTCACTTTGCAAGGGAATTTTAACTTTCAAAGATAATTTACCTTTAACTTAGTGAATGAGGGGGAGCTTTGCTGTCTACCATCATTCAATCATATGCAAACAAATATATTGTTTTGTTTTTTCTTTCCTTGCACAGGATTGGGTATTCTATTCAAAGTGAGCAATTACTAAGCCAAGGAAAAATTCCTATGCAAAGTGAAAATTCCCTTGCAAAGTGAACAGCCTGTTCGCCTTTTATAAATCAACCCCATAGAGTATAACATGTCTGCTGCTATTTACATACCTTAATCTTCTGTCACAACAAAGTTGTTCTTACATTGATATGAACCTCATAAAACATGGTGTCAGAACCAGGGAACAACTTTGTTGTTTCCTAATTTTTATTCATGTGTTAACATCAAATCAAACATAAGAAAAGAAAAATGTCTGCAGACAGCTTATCAACCTTTAAATGCTATAGACTTTATACAGTCCTGATTAAAAGTTTAAGGCCACTTGAAAAATGGCAAAAAATCATATTTTACATTGTTGGATCTTAACAAGGTTCCAAGTAGAGCTTCAACATGCAACAAGAAGGAATGAGAGTGAGACAAAACATTTTTTGAGCATTCAATTTAATGAAAACAACGAATAAACTGAAACAGGCTTTTTTTTAGCTGATCAAAAGTTTAGGACCACACCTCCAAAAAAAAACTAAACCCCCCCAAAACAGAAATCCAACTTCCAAACATGAACTCAGTAATGAGTAGCTCCGCCATTATTGTTGATCACTTCAAAAATGTGTTTCGGTATGCTTGATACAAGCGTTTCCATGAGGTGAGTGGGAACATTTCTAAAAAGTGGTGAAGACAGCCGCACGAAGGCCATCTACTGTCTGGAACTGTTGTGCATTTTTGTAAACTTCCCTTACCATCCATCCCCAAAGGTTCTCAATTGGATTTAGATCAGGGGAACACGCAGGATGGGCCAAAAGAGTGATGTTATTCTCCTGGAAGAAGTCCTTTGTCCTGCGGGCATTATGTACTGTAGCGTTGTCCTGTTGAAAAACCCAGTCGTTACCACACAGACGAGGGCCCTCAGTCATGAGGAATGCTCTCTGCAACATCTGGACATAGCCAGCGGCCATTTGACGCCCCTGCACTTCCTGAAGCTCCATTGTTCCACTGAAGGAAAAAGCACCCCAGTCCATTATGGCGCCCCCTCCACTGTGGCACGTAGAAAACATCTCAGGTGGGATCTGCTTGTCATGCCAGTAATGTTGGAAACCATCAGGACCATCAAGGTTACATTTTTTCTCATCAGAGAATAAAACTTTCTTCCACCTTTGAATGCCCCATGTTTGGTGCTCTCTTGCAAAGTCCAAATGAGCAGTTCTGTGGCGTTCAAGGAGACAAGGTTTTTGAAGACTTTTTTTGTTTTTGAAGCCCTTCAGTCTCAGATGCCGTCTGATGGTTATGGGGCTGCAGTCAGCACCAGTAAGGGCCTTAATTTGGGTCGAGGATCGTACAGTGTCTTGATGAGAGACCCTGCTTATTCAGTTTAGCAACCCGACCACGTTCAAAAAGGGAGAGTTTTTTTGCCTTTGCCATCACAATGTGTGACTACCTGACAGAAAATGACAATGAATCCACATCTTTGCACAGATTTGGCCTTTTAAAGGCATGTGGTCCTAAACTTTTGATCAGCTGAAAAACAGCCTGTTTCAGTTTATTCGTTGTTTTCATTAAATTGAATGCTCAAAAAATGTTTTGTCTCACTCTCATTCCTTCTTGTTGCATGTTGAAGCTCTACTTGGAACCTTGTTAAGATCCAACAATGTAAAATATAATTTTTTGCCATTTTTCAAGTGGTCTTAAACTTTTGATCAGGACTGTATTAGGAGACCTGGCAGCAAACTAGGACTTCATTAGATCACAATAGGTAGATTATGAGGTTGCTTCTGAACTGGAAAAAAAGACCCCAAGGTAAGGATGGCTACCTTATGTTCAGTGACAATAGGAGACTGTCTGCACATGTATCCTTTCAGATCTGGTATGAATTTAACATTTTTAAAGTAGGGAACCCCAAGCAAAAATCAAGAAAAAAAAGGTACTCCCCCAAAAAAATCCACACTTGACCCTGAAATAATTCAGCCTGGCAGGGGGTTGAGTGTGCACCTTCTTCCCCTCCTGAACCATAGCAAGCCAAGTGTCCTCAACATGGGGATACCTTGCCAGGTGGAGACACCCTGGCAAAGCACCTTGTCCCCACATTGAGAACAAGAGCATGGGGCTTATTAAAATCTGGAAGCCCCTTTACCAAGACAGGGGAGTCCAGATACTGCTTCTTCAAGTGAATAGGTAAAGGGTATAACGACTTTGCATCCAGGCCAATTCTGACACTTCACTTCTACATGTAAAAATCATCATTTTTTTTTGCTAGAACCCCCAAACACTATATATATATATATATATATATATATATATATATATATATATATACACGTTTTTTAGAAGAGACCCTAGAGAATACAATGGTGGTCATTGCAACTTTTAAACTCGCACGGTATTTGCGCACCAGATTTTCAAACACGTTTTTTTGGGGGTTTCATGTGTTAAAAAAAAGTAAAGTTATCCCAATTGTTTTGCATAATGTGAAAGATGAAGTTACACTGAGTAAATAGATACCTAACATGTCACGCTTCAAAATCGCACACTCTCGTGGATTAGCGCCAAACTTCGGTACTTAAAAATCCCCACAGGCGATGCTTTAAAATTATTTACTGGTTACATGTTTTGAGTTACAGAGGAGGTCTATGGCTAGAATTACTGCGCTCACTCTAATGTTCACGGCGACACCTCACATGTGTGGTCTGAACACAGTTTTCATATGTGGGCAGGACTTACGTATGCGCTCCCTTCTGAGTGCGAGCACACGGAGATAGGGGCACTTTAATTTTTTTTTATTGTTAATTTTACTTAAAATGTTTTATTTTGACACTATAAAAAAAATTATCACTTTTTTTGCTATTCAAGGAATTTAAACATCCCTTGTAATAGGAATATGACATGACAGGACCTCTTTACAGTGAGATATGAGGTCAATAAGACCCCAAATCTCACCACTAGGCTGGGAAGCCTAAAATAATAAAAAAAAAAACGATCACCGCTTCCAAGCCAAGTCGGCAACGCACCGGAGGGCGGCGGGAGGAGGGCCATCCCCTTTCGCCGCCTGTAAGAACGATCAAGCAATGGAACAACTGCTATGATCATTCTTATCGTATTGGGAATCACCGGTTGAAAATGCTGATATTTGAATGATGCCTGTAGCTGCAGGCATCATTCAAATATACCCCCACAAAGTCAAGGACGTCATATGACACCTGGGGGCACCAAGTGGATAAAATAACCCCTACTCGTTCACAAAAAAGTGTAAAGTATAAAAAGACACATACAGTGTTGTGCCTGCTATATCTACAAATATACAACCTAAATGTGACATCCAAAAAAAAAAAAATATGTATATTACAGACTTCTTGACAAAAAATAAATAAATAAATAAACAATTCAAATAAGTTATACCTAGATAGTGCAAAATGTTTAATCCATGCTGAAGAAGTATTTAACCACTTGCTTACTGGGCACATATACCCCCTTCCTGCCCAGGCGAAATTTCAGCTTTCAGCACTGTGTCTCTTTAAATTAAAATTGCGCGGTCGTGCGACGTGCCTCCCAAACAAAATTTACGTCCTTTTTTTGATCACCTCTGCGTTTTTTTTTTTTTTGCGTTATAAACAAAAAAAGAGCAACAATTTTGAAAAAAAACACAATATTTTTTACTTTTTGCTATAATAAATATCCCATTTCTTTTAAAAAAAACATTATTTTTCCTCAGTTTAGGCAGATCTCGGGTATGTGGCGGACATCGCAGCCACCAGGCACACGCATCGGCATCTCGGGGACACGACGGGTGCGCGCACCCCCCAGTGGCGGGAGGACGCGAGGCAGTCAAAAGACGGCCTCCCGGATTTATAGAGCCACCTGGAGGCCATCTTTTTACTATGGCCTGGGTCTAAAGTAGTTAAAAAAGAGACAGAGAAATTTAATATGTATGTAAACCCAACATTTCGGATTCCTGCTGTGTGTCTGGTGTACCATGTAATTGCATGAAACATGTTCTGTTCTCTTTGTATTGCTGATTTTGTGTGAAATCCCTGGTGTGCCTGTCATTCCCCTGCTTTCCTATTAAAAGCTGACTACACTGAGCAGGAGAACACACCATGGTCAGTTCTCTAGCTATGCTGGGAACTCAGTGTGCTCTCCTTCAATATTAAAACTGGTCCTGACAACCCCCACCCCCCCCTGCATAGTCTTTCACTGGAAAGGTCAGTGTGCTTCTCCTCCCCCAGCTCTTATGCAGCTAAGAACAGACAGATGTGATCACTTTTTTTATATCTATACACAAATGTTTTTCCCTTTATTTACAACTAAATGGGTTGTTTTACAAGGTGATTGTTTACAATCACTTTAACTTTGCCGAGTATTTAAAGCCAATACCTAGAATTTAATGAAGTTTAAATAGCTTGTTTGGACCTTACTGATCCTGGATCCTATAGGCCCATTTTTTTTCCAAAGCAATGTAAACATTTTGGAAAAGGTTCTTGCAATCAGATAGACTAATGTAAAAACAGACCAATCTGGCTTTATAACTCAAAAATCTACAGCCAATAATCTCCAATCTGCTCTCCCTGATAGGCAAAACGAACTAACTGCCCAGCCCCTATATATTCTTCACAACTAGGGATGAGCATGGAGGCATGGAATTTCAACCATTTATAAGTTGTTAATGACACATTTAGAGGGAGGAGCTGTGTGCCCAACAGAGAGCTGGGAATTAGAATTGAATCAACCATTACCAGAAACTATGAGAAGTAAAGTTTTAGAATATGTTCACTCTACATCTGTAGAGACCAAATAAAATAGATGAACTTTAAATTGCTAATCAAGTGGTATTATGTTCCAGCAAAATTACACAGGATAAACCCTCAAGTGTCACCTCTATGTTGGAGGGAGTGTGGAGGAGTGGGAACCCATGCCCACATTTGGTGGCAGTGCCCTAAAATCCAGTTATATTGGATACAAATATTAGAATTAATTAAGGAGATCAGCGGAACCGAGATAGGTCTGGACCCCTGGCAATGTTTGTTCCATGCGATAGCTATCCCTAGGAAGAAATACAAACAAGCAATTATCCCAATCCTATTAAATGCAGCGAAGACAGTGATCCCGAAAAGGTGGAAGGAAAAGCAAGCCCCGTCAATACAGGAATGGTTGAGGGAGGAAGAAAGGACAAGAAACATGGAAGAGGAAACATCCCAATATAAGGAACCTAACCAGGAAGAGGTCGGGACTTGGAGGGGTTGGGTAGAGTTTAGACAATCCCAGGTTTATGTAGATTACATGAGCAGGGAAGAAAATACCTAGGGAATTTTGGCTTGTTTGGTTTAAACTGGGTGTAGTGGGCTCCACCTTCCCCAGGGGGGGGAGAGGAGAGGGGTATTGGGGGTGGGTGGGGTTCCGCCCCCTTTTTTTTTTTTTCTCTCTTTTTTTTTCACGAGGAGATTTTGAGGCAAAAAGGGGATATTTTACGCCCCCCTAAAATAGGAACAATTCAACAACTAGGGATGAGCTTTGAGTTCAAGTTGAACATGAGTTTGACTCAAACATTGGCTGTTTACCCATTTGGCGAACAGCAAACAATTTGAGGTGTTCGCCGCAAATCGAAAAGGCGTGGAATACCCTGTAAAAGTCTAAGGGAGAATTCTAAAGTGCTAATTTTAAAGGTTAAAATGCAAGGTATTGTCCTAAATAGTGTTTGGGGACCTGGGTCCCCTTAACATTTTAACTTTTAAGCATTAATACAATTTCAAATGTTTCACTTTGCATGGGAATGTTCTCTTAGCTTAGTAATTGTGGTGAACATTCACTTTGCAAATAATACCCAATCACAAGCCAGTAAAAAAAAACAGAGACACATGCGTGGCGGCTCCCAAGATGGCAGATTAGCCCAGGAGCTCTGTCCCACTTTGGTAGTTCTGTGACCCCCATAGCAACCAGCCGTCTCAGCTACCAGCGAGTCTTGTCGTCCCAATCTCAATAGTTTGGTCCGCAGAGACTTGCCGCCACAGCTTGCATCCAGCGTTTTGAAAAGGGCGTCATCCAAGATGGTGCCTATAGGCTACTTGTTCTTCAAAAATAGACCTCATGTGTAAGCTAAATAATTTTATTAATACAAAGAAAACACTGTGGGGCATTAGCCTCCACATACTAACCTTTGCTCTGTTATCTAACTTTGGCTACCAATACTCTGTTTGACCTTCATGCTCCCTCCAAGATGTGTACTTTGTAACGCCATTAGTAGTGTGAAGACTCTCTGTATGCTTTCAATTTGAGAATATTTTACTCTCTATTTTACTATCCAATTGTTTTTTTTATTCTTCAATAAAAATTTAAATATTGAAAAAAGTTGAAAAGTCCAACAACAAAAATGATTTTAATTGCACATGATTGGATAATGTAAGTCAGCAGAGTTTCATCTCATTCACTAAGCTAAAGGAAAATTCCCTTGCAAAGTAAAAATTATTTTGCAAAGTTAACAGCCTATTTGCCGCTAGTAAATCAAAGTATACCATGTCTGCTACAATCCACAGTAGGTTACAAGTACTACATATAATCGGCTTGCGTTGTGTATCTAAATAAAGTTGTTGTTGTTGTTGGTACATTGATCTGAGTCTCATTAAATAGTTAGAAGGAATATTAATACCTGAATTCCAATAAAAATGTTCACAGTCTCTCTTTGGCTGTCCTACTTCCTTCTGTTTAAGCAAGTGATCCCAGGCTGTCTCGTTGATATTGAGATCGCTTTTATCCCATAGTGGGGCTTTAAACAAGGTAAGAAACTAAGGGAACTGGAGAAATATCAAAGCTTTGCAGCTATAAATACACAATCTCTATGATGAACTGCTAGTAATAATTGTATTGATAAACAAAGAATGGCTCAGTGCTGGTTATAGTTGGCTTTTTTCATTAACAACGCCATGTGATCACAGTAGCAGCAATGAAATTGTATTTTTAAGAACATTTCACAGGATTTTACTAAAGGTGAAATTTGTTGCAAAATCATGCTCTGTAAAATCATTCTGCTTATCCTTAGTCAACAGCAGAAAGGAAAAGGGAAAACTGGCATTTTTTATGTGAGGTCAGACCTAAACACTTTCAAATTGTATGCAATAAGGCAGGCCCTTTGACTACATAGTTTAAAGTAAATCTAAAGTGAATTGAACAAGAAAATTGTAGAATGTATGGCCAGCTTAAGTGTGTGGTCAACAAGTACTCCCAAATCTTTTTACATCATAGACTCACCCAGTGTGTCACCTACTAATGAGCATTTGGAAAATAAATGTTTTTGGACCAAATTAATATTTGTTCTTATTTTTTAATATTGAACCTCATCTGCCAAGTAGCCACCCATCCCCCTATTTAGTAAAGGTACTCCTATAATGTTGCTATTCCTTGCATCATTTAGTATTATCTGCAAATACTGAATTTTAACTCCTGATTTCAAACTATTTGCCACTTATAAACAGATTAAACAGCATCTACCCCAACAGTGCTTTGATCACACTTTATATGTTTACTATTCTCCATTCATGCTTATTCTCCATAGTTTATTCTTATACTGTACATTGCTTCAACACCTACTGTTTATATACTTGAAGCATTTCTTCATCCACTTGTGATAAGTACCATAAGCCTAATTCATTAAGCTATAATGAATGCAATAGCATTGCAAAGTTGTATTAATATGTAATCCAACAGATAAAGAACAATATCTTGAAGGCTACAGCTCAGAATACACCAAATTAAACTACATACAAAAGAAAAACAATATTGCTCCAGTCCCATAGCAGTGTCCCAAGACAGGGAACAATCAATGAACACTGTACGAAGAGTACAAAAGATCCATGGTACATTGCAGTACTAGGCATGAATAAAGTTAAAGCATTTGTCATATAAAAATATGTTGTTAAGAGTAAATAGAATACAACAATAAATAAATAAATAAATAAAGAAACATTTTCTTCATAACTATTTGTTGCCATGACCAAGCCTGGCAGCCTAGTAGACTTTTAAAGTGGATGCATGGGACAGATCCAATAGGGGGAAGAACAAAGGGGGAAAAAAAGAAAAAATGAGAGTGAGGAAACAGAGAAAAGAAAAGGAAGGGAAGAAGGGAGGAGTTCATGGGGCCAGTGCCAGAAAAGAGTTAAATCGAGAGAAGGGCATTATTAAACCTTTTTTTTTTTCATTAAACCTAGAAGGTTGGATATTGGTGACCCACGGTTGCCAGACATGAAGGAATTTACTGTGTGTATCCGAGAGGATGTCAACTGTCAACGTCTCGTTCATCATGATATCATTCACACCTCAAAATTGAGTACAGGAGTCTTCCGTGAACTTGCAATGGTTAACTTAGTTGCAGTGAAAAGATGTTGAGCCCCCCCTCATGATGGAAGCCTTCAACTCTCTCCTCGCAGGTCACTCCTTCCGCATGGAATCCCTCACTGCCTCCATCTTCGTGATCCCAAAGCCAAAGAACTAGAACTAGAAGGCCACCATCATAAACTATGCATGTTTGCTGATGATGTTCTGGTATTCCTCACTTCCCTCTTAACATCAGCACCGAATCTCATGAACACCCTCTCCAAATTTGGACAAGTGTCGGACCTCATAATAAATCCTCATAAGTCTACAGCCTTAAACATATCAATATCACCTGCCCTTCAAACTTAACTACATGACTTTCTTCCGTTTGTCTGGTCAACAATGGTATTAACAACAACCTAGGTATTAAACTTACAGCGAACACGGCATACCTCTACACAGTAAACTACCCACCAATGCTGACACAACTTACCAGCCTCCTGATCAACTGGTCATTCCTGCCACTGGAGTGAATGGGCAGAATCACGGTGGTCAAAATGTCTATCCTCCCTAAGATCCTATATCTAGTTAGAGTAATCCCCATAGCAATCTCTTCACACTTCCTACACATTCTACAACGCAAGGTATCCCAATTCATTTAGGGAAAACTCAGACCACATCTACCAAAATCCACCTTATATGCCCCCCACAAATTTTACATAATACTGCTATGCCGCTCAACTAGCAAAGTTACCTAAATACCATGCCACCAAGGAAACCCCATTATGGGTCACACTAGAATCAGTTGCCTGCGACCCTCTCTCATATCTCCTATGCCAGATAATCACAGGATTGATACATGCCCATCATGTCTTCAAATCTGCTCATATCACACCCTTTTCCACACTGCGCGAAACATATGATCTTTCAGCTGTGAAAATCTTTAGATACCTACAAATTAAAAATTTCCTGACCCACAATGCTCCCCCAGACTCGACAACCCCAGACTTCACTATCTTTGAACATACTTGCAAATCTGACCCCCACAGACGCAGACTTATCTCCAACTTATATGCCCAGCTATTCTTAAACACAACCTCAAACACAACCAAATTGGCCTCACCAAACATAGTGGCTCTCGAAACTAACTACAAAGTACAGTACTCACCAGATGGTACTAAGTCCTGGCCAGAATATCAAAATTTCTTCAACAATATCCCTTCCATTGCTAAGGCTGCACTGCTCCGGGCACACATGTACAGATCTGGTGGAAATGCCCTATAGCCCACTCATTTTGGTCGGAAGTGTTCAAAATCCTCTCCACCATGTTCAATATTACCTTATCACCTGATCCGACTGTAGCATTCCTAAAGAGCAAACCACAAGCCATAACTCAAAGCCAATTCAAACTCATGCTCTTTGTAACCATTTTAGCAAAACAAACTAAAGCGAAAACATGAAAATATGCTTCACTTTGCACAGTATAAGTCAAGCAAAG
This sequence comes from Rana temporaria, assembly GCF_905171775.1. NCBI lineage: Eukaryota > Metazoa > Chordata > Amphibia > Anura > Ranidae > Rana > Rana temporaria. The sequence continues at coordinate 120,377,813 of NC_053495.1, forward strand.
TGTAACACAGGCAATGATTCAAGATACGGTCCTAGTATATGGTTGGGCGATGAGCGGGGGAAGCCAGGGCAGGGAAGAGATGGCTATAGGGTGAGAGTCCAGAATATCAATAGTAGCCCAAAGTGGCAAATGGTATGTATCGTGAAGGTGGGCCAGTGGGGCAATATTCACTGCTATGTAGTAGGCCTGTAGATTGGGAACTTAAAGTTGGGAGGATCCCTATACAAACTTCAATAGTCTGTGTTAATGTATACGTAAAATGTGAGGGGGAACTGTCACAGGCAATACTCAAAAAAAGTTGTTTTGGGAGGTAAGACATGCAGATAGCAGATATCCTGCAAAATCAGGACAGTGGGAAGTGAGTCCAAGAGGATAACATGTCAGTCAATCTCCTGAATAAAGGTGTAAAATTGGTCTGGTATAGTCCTTCGTATTTTGGAGTAAGGCAGATTCTCAAGTAGGGCAAGGAGGACAGCCAATAAAATGGAAAAACTTCTACCAGGGCCGCCAACTCAGAGAAGGAAAGAGTAACTGACATTGCCTTAGATTTAGAGGACTTGACATGGAGTCCAGAAAGGGATGCAAACGTATCCAGGAGGGAAAGTAAATTAGGTAGCAAAATTCTAGGGGAAGTCAAGGACAACAGGATATCATCTGTGAATAGAGTTATCTTATGTAGAGAACCCACTACATGGATGCCTTTTATGTCTGGATGGCAACAAACTGCCTCAGTCAAAGGTTCCAAAGTCAAAATAAACACAAGTGGAGAGAGCGGGCAGACCTGATGAGTACCCCCTCTTAATAGAAAAGAGAGACAACTCAAATCCATACTACTAAATCTTAGCCTGAGGGTTATAATATAAGGCAGATATTCATCTCAGAAAGGAGGGTCCGAAGCCAAAGTTGCAGAGTACAGTTACAAGTTAAGGCCAGGACAAGGTACCAAATTCTTTGTTCACATCGAGAGACAAAAGCATTGATGCTATGCGAAGGTTATGGGCTACATGTTGCAATTGTATTATTCGACAAATGGCATCTCCTGCCTGACGCTGCAGAAAGACAAAGCCAACCTGATCCTTTTTAATTAAACAAGGGAAAAAATAATGTAGACGGTTAGCTAAGTTTTTACAAAAAAAAAATCATATCTATGTTAATAAGAAAGATCTGCCTAAAATTGGCCCATGATGAGTTTTCACGACCATGTTTAGGTATCATCACAATGTTGGCAGTCAAAAGGTTTGGTGTAAAGGCCTGGCAATTTTAAACAGAATTAAACATAGCTGTCAAGTGTGGGGCAGAACGTCAGATAACTTTCTATAATACAGTGCCGTGAAGCCATCTGGTCCCGGACACTTTCCTACCTTCAGGCTTTTAATACATTGGAGGACTTCCGACATTTGGATATCTCGATCCATAAGTGTGGTCTGCAGACAATGTAGGTAGGGAGAGACGGTTCAGAAAGGAAGCAGTATCTTGGGTATTAGCCTGATTAGGAGCTGAATATAATGCGGTAAGACCGTGGCAAAATTCTTCTAGGACCCGCACTGGGTTACTAGTAAGAACATTATGGCGAGTGCGTGAAGTGATAGGAGTAAATTTGGGGGTAAAAATACATAATCTTTTAGCCAGCATCTGATTTGGCTTATTTGCTTAAGCATACGATTTCTGGTGGGACCAATGCAAGGTGCGTTTGTCGCCATCAGTAAAACAAACATCCAACTCTGAGTGGATTTGGTCCAGGAGTTTGTGATTAGCAGGTGTAGGGGATTGTTTAAACCCTGTTGAGCAGTCATTATTAGTCATATGACTGGTATCTTCTTTTTTGCCTAATCCTTATTGCTGAAAATAAAGGTTGCTATGGCAAATAAGGATCTTTATAACTTAGTGAATTTAGTGTTTGTGTTGCAAATCCATGTGCTACAGTCAATTTAAATTTAGGTTTACACATTTAAATTTTTAAAGCTATGTCTATTTTAATATTGAGGGCATTGACACACAACAGTTTATTTTCTTTCTTTTATTACATCTTTAATTTTACTACTTACTTTTATTTTCTCTTTAATAATGGATTCCTAAATGTTTATATTCATTAACTTTATGAAATTCTTAACTTCTATGTTAATATTCTTATATTTTTCTGTCTTCCTAAATTGGCTGATATAATCATATAATTTGTTTACCGCTCACTGATTTCAACATATTAGTTGCACAAATAATGTAAATGTTTCTTACATATTTGCTCTTCATTTGTTTAATATTTATTCTTGCCATTACTTCTTTCTTCCAAGTCATTTGTTCCAAATTTTAGCAACCTAATAAGGTGAAAATGATTACTTTAGCTTCTAAAGAGCATAGTCATTGGAAAATTGATCATTTAAGAGATGCTGCCCCTAACACGAAAAAGAAATAAAATCAAAAACTGTTTTATTGTTTTATTTCAATGAAATCAACAAAGCAGAATATACATTATCCCCTAGAAGCAGCAAGAAGCTTGTTCATTGAATCATTGCAGGATATGAAACCGTTTTACATTAGAGCTTTTATTACAAAACAATATGTCAGATGAGACAATGTTATTACTTCAATGGCAAATGCAAGTGATTTGCTTATGGAACAGAATCAATTGATAGATACTAAACATTTACAGAAATTACCATGGCTCCAGCAAGCTGCTATATGGTATCAGGAACGGAAGTGTTTTTGTTTCAATCAGTGTAGGATTAAACAATCTAGCCTTTATAGTTGTATAATCGTGTTTGATGTTCTTCACGAGAATGAGCAATGGATGTTCTTTCAAAGATGCAGAGTTTATAGCCAATAAAAAGTTGGAAGCTCATGGTAATAGTCTCTTTAAGTGAAGCATCTTAAGAGGGCAAGTGCTTCAAATCCTTAAAAACTTCAGAAAAAATGCAATCTGTCTGAAGTTTGTTTAGACATTTGTTATAAGAGAAAAGATTCACAGTGGGTTGATCCATGATCCATAATACTATGTGCACTAAACACCTGGTGGACTGTCAGTCACAGTCTTTGTCTTGATAGGACCACTAGGATGGTGACATTCTTGCAATATTACTACATAGAGAAAAATGTACAGCTCCCTCATCCAAGTGTGCACATTTTTTAATGTTGAATCAGAATACAAAATGTGTGTGTGTGTGTGTGTGTGTGTAGATAGATAGATAGATAGATAGATAGATAGATAGATAGATAGATAGATCTATATACAGTATATATAGTTGTCAAAACTAGGGTTGTCCCAATACCGATACTAGAATTGGTATCGGGACCGATACCGAGCATTTGTGCGAGTACTTGTACTCCCACAAATGCTCCCGATGACTTTGCCGATACCTGGGGAGGGCGGAGAGGGGTGGAGCATGAGTCCTCAGGCATTGCCGGTGTAGTAAAAAAAGCCTTGATTATTGCAGAAGCTTCCTGTCACTTCCTGTGTGGCTACGTCATAAAACAGCTGATCGTGGGGCTCCACCGCTTCACCGCAACTATAACGCGCATGCGCAGACACTCATTTAAGTCGAGGAAAATAATAGACCCCGAGCGGGCGGGTGGGCGGAGGCGGAGCGGGTTGCTTAATTATATCATCGACAGCACTGACTCCAGTCCTGCACTAAACATGCCCCTAGCCTGCTCTGGGGAAGGGGGCGCCCCCCTTGAAACTTAGCACTGTTTATATCAATGGGACCGAGGTCGAGTGACAGTGGTGGCTGGTGCTTGGGGGGGAGGCGCGAACAAATTGAAAAATGTTCACTGTAAACATGAAAAAATCCACAAATATCCCCAAAAACTGAACATAGCAGTTAAGCACTAGATCTTCATCACTATATGACGTGATTGATGCTAGATTTACATTTGTAACATTGTTTTTTGGGGGAAAATTCTTCTGTTAAAGGGCTTTTCACATGGTGTCTGTGTTTGTATTTGTTTTTTAATTTTCTTGTGAGTAACAAGGGGTAGCATGCATCCCATACTTATGCACGTAGGAGGATCACTGGTTATATTGGGTCCCTTTGTTATAAAGGGGCTTCAAGATATTGAGAATTCCCCCCACAGACCCCCTTATACCTTTTGGGGGACAGAATGTGGGAATGAAACCTTTATCCCCATCAACATGGATACAAGGTACCCTACAAGAGTCTTTCCCGGCCTATTGAAAGGTACCCTCCGAATGTTAAAGGGGTTGTAAAGGAATTTTTTTTTTCATAATAAGCATCCTTTATCTGCAGACATTCCTCTTTTCACTTCCTCATTGATCGTTTTTGCTCAGAAGTTGCTCTATTTCTTCTCTGTTCTGTTCACTTCCTGCTTGTCTGATTGTTACTCACCAGCGTGAAGGGTGGCTTTACTGCGGTGGTCAGTGACGTGCTTGCCCCCTCCTGGGAACTACATCTGTGTGTCAGGATGCTCTCTACATGTTAGAGACTTCAAGAAGGTGTGAATTACTGGGCGTGCCGCAATGCATACTGGGAAATGTAGTTCTTACACGAATGAGTGCAGCAAACCAGGAAGTGAATGATAGAACAGAAACTAGAACGCCAGAGGTGATATAGATAAAGGAATTTAATAGGTATTTACTAATTTTTTTTAACATAAATATTACACTATTCTGTCTGTCTACCTTGCAGACATTAATTTTAGGCAAAAAAATGTTTTCCTTTACAACTCCTTTAAGAGCCTGTGGCCTGGTATGGTTCAGAAGGAAAGGAACAACACTCACTGCACCTTCTTTCCTGGTCAGCCAAGCCGGATGCCTGAAGGGCATGCTCCTAATGAGACGACGGATGGTGTGCTGGGGTATTTCTTCCCATATCTGGAAGAGGGCATTACTGAGCTCTTGATCAGACTGAGGTGCAACCTGGCAGCTTTGGATGGACTGAAACATAATGTCCCAGAGGTGTTCTATTGGATTTAGGTCAGGAGAGCGTGAGGGCCATTTAATGGTATCAATTCCTTCATCCTCTAGGAACTGGCTGCATTCTCTGGCTACATGAGGCCAGACATTGTCATGCACCAGGAGGAACCCAGGACCCACTGCATCAGTGTAGGGTCTGACAATGGGTCCAAGGAATTCATGGGACAGGGAAGCTGGTCAGAGTTCATGGGAAGCTAGATGGAGACAAATACAGGGCATTCTTAGTAGAAAACCTGTTAGAGCCTGCATAAGACTTGAGAATGGGGCAGAGGTTCACCTTCCAGCAGGGCAACGACCCTAAACATAGAGCCAGAGCTACAATGGAGTAGTTTAGATCAAAGCATATTCATGTGGCCCAGTCAAATTCCAGACCAATTGAGAATCTGTGGCAAGACTTGAAATTGCAGTTTACAGGCATTCTCCATCCAATCTGACAGAGCTTGAGCTATTTTTGCAAAAAAGAATGGGCAAAAACATTACTCTCTGGATGTTCAAAGTTGGTAGAGACATACCCAAAAAGAGTTGCAGCTGTAATTGCAGCGAAAGGTGGTTCTACAAAGTATTATATAGGAGTGCTAAATACAAATGCACGCTACACTGTTGAAAACCATTTATCATTTTCTTTCCACTTCACAATTATGTGCCACTATGTGTTGGACTATCACACACAATCCCAATAAAATACATTTGTGTTTTTTGTTGTAACATGACAAAATATGGAAAATTGCAAGGTGTAGGAATACTTTTTCAAGGCACTGTATATACTACTGTGTTTATAAGCCCATGAGACAATGCATTCAAGTATTGGGCAAACAGCCATAAAATAAGTCCATATAATTAAAAGAACAAAGCAGCAACAATTCTACATAGTTGTGGGTTCTCCTCTTTACATATAGCTTAGCCTATGTGATAACTTTTGTGTTTGAGCGGTCTGCTAGTGATGTCACTTATATTGTAAATAAATTATTATTAAAAAACACTATATATCTTATAGATAGGCAACCCCTCCCCATTCCTGAGATAATCCATCTAATATGTATTAAGTATAAGAGCTTCAATCCTTGGTAGGTTAATGTATCGTCACAAGTCATCTCAAGATTTTGCACATGTGTCTTATAGTCTATGGACTGATTTATATCACATATTTTTTTTTTAGTGCAGCTCTCTTTACTATTTTCTATATCTGCAAATGTGTTTTTCTTCCTTGTTTATATCATTTATAATATTTTAACTATTATTCTTTTTGTATTAAAAAAGTGCTTATTTGTTATTGTTTCCTTTTTACCACAGTATTGGCATGCCATCATTTTCAGTCCAGGGCAGAGTAAGCCAATCGTCTTGGATGCCATTTTACAAAATGGGCTGTTTGTTAACTATTTGACACTCTATACTCACGTTTGGTGTTCTTTTAATTTTATGTACGTGTTTTATGACTGTTTGCCCAATTGTTCAATAAATTGTCTCATGGGTTTACAAACATTATGGCACAGTGGTATATAATTGGAACCCATATATTAAGTGCAATGACATTATACTTTGGATAAGTACTCCCAAGCACCTGTCAGGAATCAGCAGCTGGGAGACCAGATATACGTAGTATGACAGTATACGAGGTGAGGTAAAGGATAATCGGTATATGTCACCTCGCATGTGTTCTATCAAAAGGGACTGGGTTTTTCCAGCCTCTGTGTCAGGCTTGGTTCCGGTCTGGATGTTGTGGTCCACTTGAGTCCACGCTCAGGTGGACTTTAAATGATCAGGAAGAGAGCACAGCAGAGCTCTGGCCTGAGATTAAGAAGGGAATAAGAGAGAGGAGCTCTATTTGGATTTAAAAATAAGGTTTGCTTTACCACATGTTTTGTAAGTGAGGGGGACCAGCCCCACACTGTATAGAGATTAGTCTACTGTTTAGTTTAGCTTCCAGACGTCAAAGATTTACTTTTTTGTTTGTTTTCATGACTTTTCAAACCTATCTGGTAACCCATCATATTTTAAAGAAAAGGTGATCCCCACAAGCTAATCTCCCACAGTAGCTACACCAAGAAACTGAGACCAGACCATGTACTAAACTTTATTTGAGATTTATTTACAGTGAACAATAACCACACAGCAGCAGCAGTAAACATGAGAATGCATGAAAATCAAAACTAAATGACAAAATGATTAACCAGCAACCTAACAAACTATCTATATACAAAAGAAATGTACAGATGAGAAACACACAAGGCAGGGGAGAGAAGATGGGAAGGAGGAAAACAAAACTGGGATAGGAACAAGGTAGCAGGATACTGGATGCAGGGCAAGGGCAAGAGCAAGATCAAGATCAAGAGAAAATGGCTACAGAGTCAGGCAGCAGCATGACAAACAGGGTACAAGCAGGAGCAGCCAAAACAAAGAGGCAAGGAGCAGTAGCAAAGGTGGAACCTAAGTACCCTCCCAGCGGTTCGATCTGATCACTGGAACCTGATGGCTGTTGGGAGACACCTGCTGGTTGAACTAAAACTGCAGATTTCTGCCCAGAGCTCCACAGTGCCACCAGCAGGCAAACTCGGTCCTAACATTAACTTTTAATTGTCATTTTAACCTGTGTGTAACCTTGCATGTCTGTAGCAAGCCCAAACATTCCAGGGTGTGTATAATTTTGATCAGGGCCATTTGGCTGATTTATTTTATCATTCTGATTTTAAAAGGAGCCAAACAACTGTGAGAATAATGGCTTAACATTATCGCTATCCTTAAATAAGAGAGACATTTTTTTGGCATGATCTGTCATATTTTCATTAGGAATTTAAAAATATCTTAATTTCTGCCAGGGTATGCAAACTTTTAAGCACAGCTGTATATATATATCCAGCATACAGTATATATATTTTAAACATATGTTATTATTCTATATTTTAGGATTCCAATTAGTAAATTGTGTAGCACAAATTGGTACCCCTAATAAAATTAATTTTGACCACTTTCTGCCCAGCCGTGCAAATGCTCTTTAGTTCCAGGGGGCGTACACATACACAGGGCCAGATTAAGAACATCATGGGCCTGGTGCTGAGGATTTTGGTGGTGTCTTTTATAAATAAATAAATGCGTGGGAATGACATGAACGCAGCCCGGCCAAGGCAAGTGACCAAAGACACAAAACCCAGAAGGAAGACCGGGTGAAGATGGAAGTGCCCGGGCCCCGCCTGATTCATCACAGAGCAGCACTGGAGGGCTCAGTCTGAAAATTTAAGTGTACCCTAATGTGCTAATATGCTGAGCATACTTGTACGTTGTGGCATAATCTACCCCAGGGCCTCTAAAAAGTAGTAATGTCAGGAAAGTTTACTACCGCTTTATTAGCACAGGATCCCAGGAGCCTCTCATGGGGCCCCCTACTGACCCAGTGGTCCTTGGGCAGTGCCTAAGTGCACAGTTGCCAACATTTAAAAAAAAAATTCAAGGACACTTTTTTATATAAGTGCTATATTTAGAGTAGCTGAGATCCCCGATGTTCATCTATACATCATAGTAGTAATCACAAATTTAAATGAGTACTAATAATGGGGCAGAACAAATATGAGAACTGAGATTTCCTTTAGTTGAACTAACAAAAGTGTGTCCATTCTAGAGCTGGTAACATTGAGGATATTCAGTATAATTTTAAAGAACTGTTTTTGTGGGTAAGCAACATAGGGGAGGAGTATGGACGGTATATAAGTGGGAAGTACGTGCAGGTGAGGGAGAGGAATGTGGAGGGTCTAACAGTGGGCACTATGTACAGGAGAGGAGTGCAAAGGGTACGGCAAAAGGCACTATGTACAGGAGAGGAGTGTGAAGGTTATGACAGTGGGCACTATGTACAGGAGAAGAGTGTAGAGGGTGCGACAGTGGGCACAATGTACAGGAGAGAAGTGTATGACAGCAGGCACTATGTACAGTTGAGGAGTGTGAAGGGTATGACAGTGGGCGCTCTGTATAGGAGAGGAGTGTGGAGGGTATGACAGTGGGCACTATGTACAGGAGAGGGGTGTGTAGGGTATGACAGTGGGCACTATGTACAGGAGAGAAGTGTGTAGGGTATGACAGTGAGCACTATGTACAGGAGTGGAAGGATATTTAGGGACTGCGTAGTGGTTAAGCGGGTCATACATGGATTGAAATTACGCCAATTATGCAGAGACCAGCCATAGTCAATCTATGTATGGGCTAGCTGGTTTTACACAAGTCAATCTATTAATCGACTTGAGTACAACCAGCCTGTTAGGTTTTTCCCAAAACAATCAGTGCTGCCAGCTATAGTTAGCAACACTGATCATTGTACGCACTGGCAGAAAACAATAACACTGCAGGAGTGATTCCCCCATCCACAGGTCAGCAGGTGAGAGGGTGTGTGGGGACAGGCTGGGGAGAGATACTAGTCAGTGGTTGGGTAGGCACTGGTAGTATCAGAGCCAGATACACACAGGTTACATACGCCACGATTGTTAGAGCGAGAACAATAATTCTAGTACTAGACCTCCTCTGTAACTCTAAACATGTAACCTAAAAAAAATTTAAAGCATCGCTTAGGATACAAAAAAAAATCATGCTAACTTAACTAACTAGTGTTTTTTTTAATGAATGAAACAGTTTTTTTCCAAAAAAACATGTTTGAAAAATTGCTGGGCAAATACCGTGCTAGAGCTGCACAATTAATCGTTAAAAAAATTGTGATCCCGATTCAACCCCCCTGACGATCTCCAATGCAGAGTTTGCTTATTCTTTCATATAACAAGTGGAAAGACTTTCAGCTATCAAAAGAAAATATCTGGGCAGTCTGCCAAGTTTTTAACAGGAAACATTGTAACTAACACTTCCTTCTTAGATCAAAGGGATAAACTTCTGTGTGTAAAGAACAAATCTGGGCAGTCTGCCAAGTTTGTAAACAATATGAAACATTGTAACTAACTAACATTGTAACTAAATTTAACCACTTAAAGTCCAACACTTGTTTCTTAAGTTAAAAAGCAATATTATTTGCTAGAAAATTACTTGGAACCGCCAAACATTATATATATTTTAGCAGAGACTCTAGGGAATACAATGGCAATTGCTGCAATATTTTATGTCACACTGCATTTGCCCACTTCAATGAATAATAAAAACCATAAAAACAAAACAGTGAAGTTAGCCCATTTTTTTTTGTTTGTTTTAAAGTGAAAGATGATGTTACCCTGCAAGAATCGTGAGAGAATCGTTATCTATCTTCTAAGCAAAAAAATTGCAATTTTCATTTTAGCCAGAATCGTGCAGCTCTACACCGTGCAACAAAAAAAGTGCAAAGACCACCATAGAGTAATTTTCTAGCAAAAAACAAATGATGATTTTTACATGTAGGAGAGAAGTGTCAGAATTGGCCTGGGTGGCAAGGGGTTAATTACCATGAGTAATATACAAATAATTATTATAAGCCCTGCGATCCTATCAGTCTGCTGCAGTGTGTCAGCTTGTATTTATATTGGCCGCTCTGAATGTAGCTTCCGACAGGCTGTACAAGCAGGCCCGTATCTCCGGAACCATAAATGATAGCTGTCCCATATTTTGACCAGTTGTGTGGTAGGTCTTCCCCTGCATACCCCCCCCCCCAAACGTGGGGTTTCTGTGACCTCTGGTCGTCGAGCTACAACCCCCCAAAGTCGATCTTTTTTTTTTTTTTTTTTCTGAATTTTTTTTTTTTTTTTTTTTGGGCAAATGGGCCTATCTTGAGAAAGGGGCCTGGAGCTGCAGCTCCATCAGCCCCCTTGTTAATCCGGCCCTGCTGCAGATGCAGGTGACAACATCTGTCTTACTGATGCTTGGCTTGTGGTGTTAAAAGAAGCCTGGGAAGCAGAGCCGTTGTACAGTGGCTGCTTATTATGTGAGCCAATTTTTTTTTGCCATTTCTCTTCTCTCCCCACAGTGTGTCTGTGCTGCAAAGTGGGAGAGCTGCCGTCATCACCCTGGCTATTGAAACAGAGCAGCTGAGTGCTCTTTTTGCTTCTTGGACATGTTCTTCAGTGTTGACAAAAGCTGTGGAGGGCAAAACCACCATTCCTTGGTGCCCTGAGTCACTCTAAAATCCCCAGCAGGATGCCTTTATGCAGAGTTCTTCAGCTGACCAGCCATACACTCTGTGTGCTGACCACGCCCCCTTTAAAAGAAATCTGGACCCCAGGCAAACAACTAGATACAAAGGTGAAATTCATTTATGAGATGTATAATCTGACAAAGGATTCCCGTTTCTATTCATCTAGTCCAGAGATGTATGCAACTTTGTCACATAACACAGCCCTGTCTGCCAGAGAAGACCTGATCCTGTCTTTACCTTACTCTATGACTGGAAAGTGGAAAGATGGCACTGGATCTGTAGGGTTATCTTACTGTTATTGTTAACTTAAGGTATCAATGTTGGTGTAAATGATCTGGTTTCTGGGCAGGCAGATTTTACACCCCAGAGGATCTTTACTGTCTCCTTGGCTTTTTGTGCATTGTACACAGGACTTTTAAAGGAATAAAGTTGTATTTGGGCCTCTTAGCATTGGTGTGGCACTTCAATTTTAAATTTCATTACATTTCTCTATGACTTGACAGTGAGAGTAGAATCAGCAGACTGATGAGCTCTCTGCCACTTTGTGCTCTTTTTCTATCAGCATGCTTTTTTGCACGACAACTGAGTGACTTCTAAATTCAGGTACTTTGATTAAAATAATAAAAGAAGAATAATCTTCATCTTTTGTAGTTTTGCTTTAATATTAAGAAAATTAAGTATTTTTAGTTTCATCTTCTTCCACCCATTCCCAACTTTTATATATCTTGTACCTGCAACACTGACAAAAATATTTTACACAATCGTTATCCCTATGTTGTAGCTGGACCGCTACCTCTCCCAGAGCACTGTCTAAATGTTAAAGCCAAATAGCAGGAATTATTTTGTGTGGAATATGGATTGCTTAGCAATATCCTATTTGGTTATACAGTATCATTGTTGATAAGATATCTGCAAAGAGTGTTCCACATATATAAAAGAATACCAGGAATGACATGTTTTTAATTGTAGCACTGTGACTAATCCAGTGATTAATTAAACTACAGTTTCTCCCTAGTGGATTGACATGTTTTTATATCTACAGAACTGCCAGGAAAGGTGAAATCTGCCCTTATGTTATGTATTTCTGTTAGCCAAATCCATAGGTGGAGAAATACTATTAGGCAAACCCATGGACAGAGAATCTCTGTTAGCCATACGCGCAAGCATGCACACTAGAGTGGCGCCAAGAGGGCTACATAAACACCTCTGCTGCACTGGGACTTTGCCTTATGGTCTAAAGCATTCTGCTACCTGTTCCTTGTGTTTGATCTCCGGTTGCTGTTCTTATCCATCTGACCAAGCTTGTACTCTACCTGAACTGACCCCTGGCTTGATCTTTGACCACATCTCTGCTTTACCCCTCTGTCTGCCTGTTTGCCATTGCCAACTCCAGCCTGAACCTGCCCATTCTGCTGCCTACTGCTCTGTTCCTGATGTGCCTGCTAGTGACCGACCCAGCTTGCCTGACTCTGCTCTGTGTCCATCCATCCTTATATCTGCTGCCTGCTACCTGCCGATCTGCCAAGCACCTGCTGCCTGTGCCCTGCCAGCCTGCCAAGTACCTCCTGTCTGCCACCTGCTAGCCTGCCAAGTACCATCTGCCCTGTGTCACAATCCAGCCTGCATCCATGTGCACACAGACCTCTCATCTACAGCCTTCACCATCAGAACTGCTAGGCACTCGTGCCACTCCAGGCTCCTGTTTACTTTGTCAGGGGTACCGGGCCGGAGGTGTAAGAGATTGCCTTCCTCTCCACATCAGGCTCCATCTCCAGGTACGTGACAAGAACAGGAGCAGGTAGATTTTTGCAATACAATTTGTGTGTATATATATATATATATATATATATATATATATATATACATTATACAGTATATATTTTGCCAGGATGAGCCTGTGCCACTGTTCAATTTTGATGGAAGCAGGCACATTAAAGATGCAGGTGTGTGCTGCATTCATCTCAGAGCCAGAGTTAGAGCTCAGAGCCCAACCCACCCAAAGGGGTCAGTGTGTGAAGGGAGAAGTGAGAGGTGCACGTCTGCACTGTGCTCTCCAGGACAGGACAGACCAAGACCCGAGCCTCACAGAGTGTCCATGAGGGACAGAGCAACAGGAAGCTGCTAGGAAAGACACAGAGCTGAGGTAACGGAGGACCAAAAGGTACTAATCTGAGCAGTAAAGCTGTCAAGAGATCCAGGAGGCTGAGTAATTTTTTTTCGAATTTATGGTGAGACCCCCCTGTGTGGAAAGACATACCTGTTTGAACTTTTTATTTTATTTATTTTTTATTAGAGGGTATTGTGTAATTATTTTTACGTACATTTGAGCTTAACTTGCAATTGTATGGGATTCTACACTAGAAGTTGCTTATTTAAAGCTAAATTCCAGGACTTAGCCACTGTAAATGTGCTGGCATACTATGAGTTGAGTCTATGAGTTGGCATACTATGAGGTAAGTCCATTGAGGTTTGTGCAAAAGTTATACCGTCTACAAAATAGGGGATAGATTTATGGACTTTTTTTTTTTTTTAGGGATTTCCACATTTCGGTGGACAAATCTGACCCCAAGTGGCACTTTTTGAGGACCAATGACATTATTACAGTGATCAGTGCTAAAAAATGCACTGATCAATGTATAAATGACACTGACAGGAAAGGGGTTAACACTAGGAGCAATCAAGGGGTTAACTGTGTTCCCTGGGTGTGTGGGCTTACTGGGACTACACAGAGTTCGCTGTTCCTGATTACTAGGAACAGCAGATCTCCATGTTGCCCCTGTCAGAACAGGGATCCACATTGTTTACATAGGCAGTTCCCCATTCTGCCTTTCCGTGGCGCAATCACGGGTGGCTGGAGTACATTGAGTCTGCAGGACCCGTTCGCAATCCCAGAGTATCTATTACACAAAACAACGTACAGGTACATTGTTTCACGCAATAGAGCCTACCTGCCGCAGTATATATACTCTGGCTGATTGGTAAGTGGTTAAAATTAAATTGTTACTAAACCCAGGACTAGGGATGAGCCGAACATACCCGCGTTCGGTTCGCACCAGAACGTTCGAACAGACCGATCGTTTGCGCGAACATTTAGAACCCCAATGAAGTCTATGGGACTCGAACGTTCAAATTCAAAAGTGCTCATTTTAAAGCCCAATATTCAAGTTATTGTTGGAAAACGTCTTTGAGAACCCGGGTCTTGTCCCAGGGAACATGTATCAATGGAAAAAAAGGTTTAAAAAACTGTAGTTTTTTCTTGAGCAGCGATTTTAATGATGCTTAAAGTGCAAAAAAAAATTCCTTTAAATATGGTACCTGCTGGGTGTCTATAGTAGTGGCACGTGTTTAGAAATGTCCCTGCACAACATGAGATTACTCTCAGAAAAAAGTAATTTAATACTGCTTGCGGCTTTAATTTAATGTTTGGTCCCTGCAATATGGATAAAAATCATTGAAAAAAATAGCATGAGTTTCCCCGCCACCACTCCCCCCAAGTCATTACAATACCCAGTGACAATCCTGACCTCCCTGGGGCCCTAAGCAAAATGACATGGCACATTAAAAATGAGAATCGTGGGGGGGGGGCGCTGACAACAGTGACATATCACATTAAAGAAAGTTGGAAAGCGGGGTGAGGGGGTGTTCTGCTGTCGGAAATGACTCAGCCAGCGAGTTTAGAAGTGGGGTGAGGGGGGCGAAAATGACTTCTCACCAGGCGGGGCCTCTAGTAATTTGGGGGGCCCTTTGCAGCTTTGCGGGGCCCTAAGCGGCTTGCATAGTGAGCCTATAGCGAGGATCGGCCCTGACAAGACCGTTTGGCCCTATATACTTTGAACAGCAGTATACAGGCGATGCAAACAAGATAAGGACTGTAGGTTTCTTAAGTAGAATCAGAACCATGTCATACTTTGCTCCTGCATATTGCACAATTTCCTAAAGAGACCCTCAACAAACTACATGACACTTGTGCCTGATGAGGCCACTGATGTTCCAGTGGTGGTGGCCCGTGAGACTGTCCATACAGGCTTGGCCCCCCAAAGTGCACGTGCTGTGTGGCAACAATATGTCGATTATTTTAGGGGTGGGGGGGCCATTACAATGCCAGATCTTGGCTCAATAAATTATTTTTTGGGGAAATAAAAATTCTAGAAAAAAGGGGGGTTGCCATCTGGGATCCCCTTTGAACAAATTCTGTGAAGAACTCCTGTTCTCTGAAGGCCTCCATTATTTCTGCAAGTCAAAATGTATAAAAAAAAACTAATGTCAGTCAAGCCTTAGCTTTCTCCCCATATCAAACCCACAAACTCATCCACTGATCATGAAGTCCAAAAATCAAGTTTCGTATCGTCGTACTGCATGATCGTTTTCACACGACTGCGAACAACGTTCTCACTCACGCAATATCCCTTTATACACTATTAAATAGCCCACGTGCAGTAACAGCTAATGCGTTTATGGGCAATTAAATAGCACACGTCCACTAACACTGAGTACTATGTTTAGGTGTAAAGTGTTGGGTTGTCCCGATGCCACTTTTTTAGGACCGAGTACAAGTACCGATACTTTTTTTTATGTACTCGCCGATACTGAATACAGATACTTTTTTTTAAATGTGTCCCCAAATGCAGCCATGTCCCCCCACAAATGCAGCCATGTCCCCCCCACAAATGCAGCCATGTCCCCCCCATATGCAGCCATGTCCCCCACATATGCAGCCATGTCCCCCACATATGCAGCCATGTCCCCCAACATATGCAGCCATGTCCCCCCACATATGCAGCCATGTCCCCCCACATATTGCATCCATGTCCCCCATATATGCAGCCATGTCCCCCCACATTTCCAGCCATGTCCCCAATCATATTGCAGCCATGTCCCCCCACATAAATGCAGCCATGTCCCCCCACATATATGCAGCCATGTCCCCCCACATATATGCAGCCATGTCCCCCACATATTGCAGTCATGTCCCCCCACATATATGCAGCCATGTCCCCCATATATGCAGCCATGTCCCCCATAGATGCCATCATGTCCCCCATATATGCAGCCATGTCCCCCCACATATATCCAGCCATGTCCCCCACATATATGCAGCCATGTCCCCCATATATGCAGCCATGTCCCCCCACATATATCCAGCCATGTCCCCCACATATATGCAGCCATGTCCCCCCCACATATTGCAGCCATGTCCCCCCACATATGCAGCCATGTCCCCCCACATATTGCAGCCATGTCCCCCATATATGCAGCCATGTCCCCCCACATATATCCAGCCATGTCCCCAAACATATTGCAGCCATGTCCCCCCACATAAATGCAGCCATGTCCCCCCACATATATGCAGCCATGTCCCCCCACATATTGCAGCCATGTCCCCCCACATATATGCAGCCATGTCCCCCATATATGCAGCCATGTCCCCCATAGATGCAGCCATATCCCCCATATATGCAGCCATGTCCCCAAACATATGCAGCCATGTCCCCCATACCTAATGATGATGCCGCCGCCGCGTTAATCACCGTACGGCGAACATTACAGGCAGCTTTCGTTTGAATAGCTGTTTTCCCTGCCACGCCGTGTAAAGGACACTCCCCCTTGCTCGGGATTGGACACATCCGTCCAAGGGGGAGTGTCTATACACGGCGCGGCGGGCAAAACAGCTATTCAAACTCACTGCATCTAGCACAATCTACTGCCTAACAATAGGAATAGCTGATCTAGCTAAGCTACACAGTGTATAAATATATGTACAACGCTAGGATGTATATATATCCTCTACACACTGTAAATTTAACTAAACTGACTAGCCTTCCTGCTCGATCTATCTATCTATCTATCTATCTATCTATCTATCTATCTATCTATCTATCTATCTGGTAGAAAAGACACTGTGTCTATATCTCTCTCTCTCTAACTGTCTGACTGTTCTTTTCTTTAACAAAGCTGGAACACACTACACGCGGCCGCCTTACAGGCGGCCTTATATATTGTGGGGCGTGTACTAAACCCCCTGAGCCATAATTGGCCAAAGCCACCCTGGCTTTGACCAATTGTGGTTCTTCGTTTTCTGTGCCTTGTGATTGGCCAAGCATGCAGGGTCATGGTGCATGCTTGGCCAATCATCAGCGCGCAACGTCGCAGTGAATTATGGGTCGACGCGCGTCACTCAAATTTGGCGCGAATGACCCGTTTTGTTTGAAATTCGTCGAACATGCGAACAGACGATGTTCGAGTCGAACATACATTCGAGTCGAACACAAAGCTCATCCCTACCCAGGACCCTGAATTCACTATATATGGTCTCCCACAGTACACAGAACATAGAAATGCAGAAGTTTTAGTAAATATAAACTGCTAAATATCTTTTCTCATCAGCAGTATATAGCAGTCCTGTGACTTCTATCAGTGTATGATTAAAGCTTGTAGGAGGTGTTTTCATTCTCCCTTGATTGTCCTATGAGGTTGCAGGACCCCTGCTCCTCTGTCTGGACAGTGTTTTTTTTTTCCAATTCTTTATTTTATAGTTTTTCCAGTTTTAAACAGACATAATTTCCATTTTTACCATCACATATGGTTTAGGTATGTTGATACACAAATTAACAAAATGTTCCTAGCACGCTTAAAACTTCTCTGTACAAAATTGAATCGCGCCCAACAATACCGAAGAACCATAACATGTATCTTAGATATGCTTTAACACAAATTAACAGATTATTCCTATGTCACTCAAAGCTTCTCTGTATGACAATCAAACAAACACGAAAAGCACCACAGCCGTCTCTCGTCTTCCCTTACCCTGTCCCTTACCTACCCGCCCCCCTCCCTCTACCTTCCAAAAAAAAAAAAAAAAAAAAAAACCCCGAACGATAGGCCTTCCCCTCCCCTCCCCGCCTCCCTCCCCCCCCACCTCACCCCCGCAGAGCTCCCTCTCTATAACTTATGTAAGGAGACCATGTCGATCTGTAACTGTCCTCCTGCTCTCTTATACCTGCAGTTAACTTCTCCATCTGTTGGATTTCTGATATTCTGCCTATCCATTGTTGTCTAGTCGGGCTGCTTGTACTTTTCCATAAAATTGGTACGCACGCCCTTGCCGCCGTCAAGAAATGTCTTATCAAAGACTTTTTGAATTTAGTCATGGCAATTGGTATGTCAAGTAGTAGGTAGGTAGCAGGATTAACTCCTAGCTCTATGTCCAATACTTCTTTTATTGTGTCCCTGACCACATTCCAAAAATCTTTTAACTTTGGACATGTCCAAAACACATGTAACATTGTGCCCTCCTCTTCACCACACCTCCAACATCTGTCTGAGATTTCCGGAAATATCCGCTTTAATACCACTGGCGTTTTGTACCACCTGGTTAGAATCTTGTATCCCCCCTCCTGGTATCTTGTAGCTAGGGAAGCTTTATGTGCAAAGTTGAAAATTTTTGTTTTCTGCGTTTCCGAGAATTTCACTCCTAACTCTCTTTCCCATGCTTGTACAAATGGTAATTCCTTTGGGGCTTCCAGATCCACCCATAGACTATACATCTGAGAGAGGGAGTGTCTCATCTCTTCTCCCTTCAGGCACTGTTCCTCGAATCCTGAGAGACCCCTAAGAGGCCATCCTTTTGGGTTCAATGCTCTGATAGCAGATTTTAATTGAATTTGTCTTAGAGGGTCAAGTTCTTTTCTCACTACGTCCTCCATTCCCCTCTCCCCTATCCTTGGGTTGTCCCCCTCAAAATGTATTAATCTACTCCAGCCTAGACCTTTTATAGTGTCGAAACAGGGATCTACAAGTCCCACATGGAACCTGGGGTTCCCCAATACCGGGGTGAGTGGGCTTGGGTGGGTCGAAAGATTTGTTCTCCTAAATAGTTTTTTCATTACTCTTAGGGTAGCTCCTAAGGTTGGATGTTTTTTTACCTCCAGTGGTATATCTTCCTCATAGATCCACACCATTCCTTCCAGGGGAATGGACGTGATTTTCTGCTCTAAACATAAACAGGGTTTGGCCTTCTCTTTTATACACCATTCGACCGTCCTGGCCATATGTGTCGCCTCGTAATAACCTATTGGATCTGGGAGCCCCACTCCTCCCCTCTCTTTTGGTAAGGTCAAAATTTCACGCCGTAACCTCGCTGGTTTTCCTGCCCATACAAATTTAGCCAGTCTGGCTCTTAGGTCCCTTAGAAATCCCAACGGGATCGTCACCGGTAAGGTTTGGAGTAGGTAAAGTAATCTTGGTAAAACGTTCATTTTCAAAATGTTTATTCTCCCAAACCAAGTAAAACTTTCCTTGTCCCATTTCAGAAGATCTAACTTAATCTGCCTTACCAAGGGGGCGAAGTTCAACTCGAAAATTCTATGTAGACTTTTCGAGATTTTAGTGCCCAGATATAATATGTGTGACTCAGTCCATTTAAAGGAAAAATTCCCTTGTAGTTGTTCCTTATTCTGTCGATTTACTTCTATCCCCATCGCCTCTGATTTACTGTTATTTACTTTAAAGTTGGAAAGGTCTCCATAAATCCTCAACTCTTTCAGCAAAGCTGGTAAAGACAACTCTGGAGCCACCACCGAGAACAGAAGATCATCTGCGAATGCAGCCACTTTATATTCCTCTCCTTTACTCCGAAACCCTCTTATGTCCGTGTTTGATCTAATTGTTCTCAGAAGTGGCTCCAGTGTTAGGACAAAGATTATTGGGGACAGTGGACACCCTTGTCTTGTTCCATTTTTAATTGGGAAGGGATCAGATAGTACCTCGTTAACCTTCACCCTTGCCGACGGGCAAGAGTAAAGGCTCGCAATCCAGTTTAACATCCCTATCCCTAAGCCTATATGCTTTAAAGTGGCGCCCAAAAATCCCCAATCCACCCTGTCAAACGCTTTTTCAGCGTCTGTTGATATTAATGCCATTGGAGTCTTGTAATGTTGGGCCAAATAGATTGTACTTAGTGTTCTTTGAGTGTTTTCCCTACCTTCCCTACCGGGGACGAATCCTACCTGATCTGGGTGAATAAGTGAGGGGACATGCGCCACCAGTCTGTTCGCTAATATCTTGGAAAATATTTTTAAGTCGGTATTCAGCAGGGAAATTGGACGGTAACTTGAACATACCGTAGGATCTTTCCCTTCCTTGGGGATAACTACTATATGCGCTCCTAATGTTTCCCCTCTCATCGGCTGTCCCTCCTTCAAAGAATTAAAGGCCTCTAGAAACGTAGGTATTAATTGCTCCTGATTGTCGGCATTCCTGACTCCCTCAGGTACGTTTTTACTCTCTCTTCTCTACCCTGTGTCCTCCCTGGATTAGGCTGTACCTCTAATTGATATAAGCTGCTGTAATATTCTCTGAATGCTCCCGCTATTAATTGTGAGGAATATACTAAATTGTCTCCTTGTGTTTTTATTTTCTCTATGTTTTTTTTGGATCTGGATTCCCTCAGCGCGTTCGCTAGCATCCTGCTTGGCTTATTTCCGAACTCGTAAAAAGCCCTCCGACATCTGCTCAACTTGGCTTTCGCCTTGTCCATGAGAAATAAATTAAGTTTCTCTCGGAGAGACATCAGCCTCTCTTCAAGGTCTCCTTTCTGCTCTTTCTTATGTTCGTTCTCTGTTCTCTTAATTTCCCCAAGAAGGGTGTCTAGCTTTGCAGTGAGGGTCCTTTTTCTGTGAGCCCCCATCGCGATAAGTATTCCTCTCAAATAGCACTTGTGTGCTTCCCACTTGCAAAGCGGAGCTATTTCTTCATCATTATTCCTCTCAAAAAAAGACTCTATTTCCTGCTTTATTTTCCCTTCGTACTCTGGGTCTTTCATTAAAGTTTCGTTTAACCTCCAGGTCCACTCCCTGTGTCCCACAGCGCCCCATTCAATCAAACAGCTAACTGGGGCATGATCAGAGATTGTAATTGAGCCTATTGATGCTTCCCTTACATTCATTAGGACCTTCTGGTCAAGAAATAGATAGTCAATTCTTGTATACGTTTTGTATTTATGGGAGTAAAAACTATAATCTCTTTCATGGGCATGCAATGCCCTCCAACTATCCACTAATTGTAAGTCATTGATTATGGTCCTTGCTTTTCTCAGTTTACTATTAGATATGCTGTAAGACCCCCTGGACGAATCCAGGGTGGGGTCCCACACCATATTCATATCTCCTCCAAGGATCAAAACCCCTTCCCTATTTGCTTTTATCACTTCTGCAAATTTTTCCAGTGTGGTGACCGGATCCTCATTCGGGAGGTAGATATTAACCAACGTGACTTTATGCTCATTTATTGTCCCTTTTATCAGGAGAAACCTACCTTCTTCGTCCACCACTACTTTAGATTCTTTCCAAGATAAATTTTTAGCCAGTAGGATTGCCACCCCATTTGCTTTCGAGGACTGAGATGCCCCCATATATATATCACTGGGAATCTCTGAGACCTCAGTTTCGGGATTTTATCCTTTCTAAAATGTGTTTCCTGAACGAAGACTATTTGTGATTTTAGTCTTCCTATTTCTAACATTAATTTTGATCTTTTTTACCTCTTGTAGGCTTCTATTACAAGCTTCAATTATTTCTCGTACACCTCACTGTCTCTGCAAGGGTAAGGCGGCGGGAAGTGACGGAGACGGCGAAAGGGAATCAAAAAAGCCAAAAAAAAAAAAAAAAAAAAAGGGAACCCCCTCCCCCCCCTTGTATCTCGGATTCAGGACCACTGTCCGATTGTCCGAGTAATCTTTATTGGCCCTCTCGTGGTAACAACTTCCCCCTATCCGAGGTGCGTCGCCTTCACCCCCGCCTATCCCCAACCTTTTACTCCTGAATATTACCTCTTAATTCTAAAGAACTATATCTCTTCTAAATTATTAGCTATTATGTCCGCCTATCATGAGGAAGACCATGCCTCGAATTCATTTAAAAAAAAAAAAAAAAAGGTGGGAGACCCCCCTTCCACTGTTAAGCTCCAAACACTCCAGTTAAATATACGAAAACCACCCACTAGCCCCCACTTAAAACGCTATCCGCCTACTTGGCCCTCGTCTCTAAGCGGACTCCGTTGCCTCCTTCCAAATGTCACCACATGGTCATTGATCAAGAGGCAACAATCCTATTGGCGTATACAACATAGAGTATCTGGCATATTTAGTGGAAGTTACATCCAAGCCTTACATTGGTATATAATATGATTGGTGCCCTTTAATGTAATAACCTTTTCGGTGGATATAGGATATAGGATATATTATACATAAAAAAGTCATGTTGGCTGGTACTGTATAAGGAAAAGTAATAAGAAAAAACATTTATGTCACAGTATCTTAAAATATCTTACCTCTTCCCCTAAGCATCGTACCCTCACAACCTCCTCCTTACCCTCCTTCCTAGTCTCTCCTCCCCCCCCCTCTCCCCCCCCTTGAAACCTCCTATGCAACTATTAGTTCGATGGGCTCCCCCCGCCCCCCCCCCAAAAAAAACAAAACAAAAATAACACCCCACTTCTATAGTGTAAACCCCCACTTCTATTGTGAACTTATCCATCTCCCTTACTCCCTCCCTCCCCTCCCTCCACCCCCCTTCCCCCTAAATTCTACTTCCCCCAAAAATAGTCCAAAGTAGTCCAAATAAAAACTACTCTTCTCGTGCAATCTGTTCCACGTGTATACAACCCCCCCCGGTGTGTCTTTCCCTGAGAGAAAAAAAAAAAAAAAAAGGGGAAAGACATCTCCCCCCCTAAAAAATGAGGGAGTGTTAAAGGAGTGTTAAACATCTACTAACCTATTCCCCTTTAATACAGTGCAATCCTGGGGCCCTCAAATTCCACGAGCCTCAACCAGGATGTGGACAAATGTTATACTTTTTAATTACCCTTAGACCCCCCCTCCCCCCCTCCCTCACTCCACCCCCACCCCCGCCCCCCCTCCCCCCCCCTCCCTCCCTCCTCACCCCCCCCCCTCCCTAATGAGCCCCTGTTGCCCGGGGGGGGGGGGGAAGGAAAGGAAGATTATTCCTGACATTAGGCACAGTGATGAGTCATTTACCCTTTTAACAATCTATCCACCATTCCTCATATCCCTCTAGAATAGTTACATCTATACATATCTTGATACTCTATCGGCTTATACCTATTCCTGCTGCACCAAAAACATTTTTTACAGATCCCCCTCCATTCCCAAAAAGGAAAAAAAAAACAGGAAAGTAAAGTAAAGGGGGGGAGGGGACGGGGGCCGGGGGAACTGTTCAGTCTCTGTCATACATTGTGTCATAATATCATAAATTTAGCCCTCCTCAGAACCCCCCTCCCCCGCACCCCCTCCCCTTCCCCTCCCCTCTCCCCACAGGGACAGCCTTGCCACCCAAAAAATAGGAGGCTTCCAAAACAAAACAAAAAAACACAAAGCAAAAAAAAAAAAGAGAAAAATTTCCTCCTACTCCTCCTCGAGCCATAGTCCCCCCCCCCCCTAATGTCTGCGGGAAACCATTGTCAGACCGCTCCTTTGTACGGGGCTCCTTATCCTCTCAGATCTTCTTTAGATAGTTAAGTTTTTCCTTTCCCCTATTACTGGTAAATCCAGCCAATTAGGAACACATATTGGGTCCGCTCCCAAGAATTGAAAGAGTGTCTGAAGCTGCGAGGGCTCACACAAATAAAAGCTCCTTCCTTCCTTTTTAACTATTAAGGCCAGCGGAAACCCCCACCGATAAGTGGCCCCCATGCTGCGCATATACTCCAGTAACGGTTTTAATAGCCTTCTTCTGTTTTTGGTTTGCCAGCAAAGGTCTTGAAATATATGGATTTCAGCACCCTCCAACACCCCCAAACCCCCTTCCTTCCAGGCCTCCCTGAGAATCTCTTCTTTCGTCAAGTAGAAATGGACTCTACATAGCACATCCCGGGGGTTTACGTGATCTTGGTATCTTACTGAGGGGATTCTGTGAACTCTATCCAGTTCAAGGGCCGCGTCTGGGTTTTTTTTCAAAATTTTGTTCAATAGGGTAGTTACCACCTCTCTTAATTCCATACCTTCGTATTTATCCGGGATACCTTTAATGCGGAGGTTATTTCTTCTACTTCTATTTTCTGTCTCTTCAGCCTGCAATTGCAGCCTGATCAAGTGTCTCTGTTGAAACTCTAACTTTTCTTCTAGCTCGGTCAATCTGATTTCCATACTACTTTGCTGTTCCTCGCATCTCCCGATTTTCTGGTCAGCTTCGGCTACCTTCGCATTTACCTTTTCAATCTCCCCCCTCAATGTGGCAGTAATGTTTGCTACTATCTGCTGTATATCTTCTTTAGTAGGAAGTGCTTGAATGAGCCTACTAATTTGCCCCATGTCAGTAGATGGTCCCGTTTCTCCTCTCCCGCCCTCTTGTGAGTATTGTGGCTTAATTGAGGAGTGCAATCCTGACGCCTCCGCTGTCATTAGCTGACTGGTCCTATCAATGCCCAGGCCTTGTTTAGGCGCCTCCATAATTAGGTCCAAGGATGGGCTCCCTGCCCCTGACCTAGGTTCTGTGGGGGGTCCCTGGGGCCCTAAGGCTGGCTCTATGGCAGGTCCTAAAGGCCCTCTCGTGGGTGGCAAAGCACAACTTGATATGACAGGGGTAAATGGCTCCTTTACTATAGCCTCCCCTATGTGTTCCACCCTGTGTGCTGTCAGATGACCATCAATGAGTGTTGAGTGCTGGGCTCCTTCCCTCACAGTTACACTGCCTGAAGCTCTTCTCACCTGGCTTCCAGAGGACACCACTCTCTGTTCCAGAGGCTTCTCCCTCCCCCTTGTCAGCCGTGTGTCCGTTGCTGCAAAGGAAGCTGCCGGCTCTGTAGATGAGGATAGGGACGCTGACCTTCCGGATGTCGGCAAGGCGCTCTCTGTCAGCGAATTCCTCCTCCTTTCTGCTCGATCCGTCTGCTCGCTCCCCTTCCCGGTCAAAAAGCGCGTAATATGCGCTTGGCTCGGTTGTGGAGGGACACCGCCGGTATGCTTCGTGGCGCTCCGACCTCGCTGCGACATCTGCCGCACGCGCCTGGCTTTCTCCCCGCTCGGGACGTTAGGGGGCTGGCAGGGATAACCAAGGTTTCGCCGCTCTCCTGACTTGCGAGCACCGCGGGACCCGGAGGACTCTCCTGGCGCGGACGTCTACTCCGCCATGCTTCCGACTCCTCCCCCGGAAAACGGAAGTCCGTCCTGTCTGGACAGTGTTGATTGGCCCTGTGCTGATCACATGCACGCTCCCAAGAAAAAATATATATTTAGTGATACGCACCAAACTGAGCATGTGCAGCTTGCCCCCAAGGCTGTTTTATAACAGGAGATGGTTTGGGGACTTTGGAAGAAGGGGAGGCTCATAAAAGACAGGATTAAACAGTCTTTTTACACAATGCAGA